>NC_057801.1:649693125-649993125 GCF_018294505.1 Triticum aestivum | reverse complement strand
AGCCAATCAAGAAGCTGAATGGGCTGACTGCTGTGACCTTCCTCGCAGATATCACCACACGGTACGGCATACCACACAGCATCATCACCGACAATGACACGAATTTTGCCAAAGGAGCATTGGCCCGTTTCTTCGTGACGCAAGGCATCCGACTGGAGTTAGAGTCCGTTGCCCATCCACAGTCAAATGGCCAAGTAGAGCAAGCAAACGGCCTCATCTCTTCCGGCATCAAGCCTCGACTAGTCGAACCTCTAGAGCGCTTGACCGGCTGCTGGCTCGAGGAGCTGCCGGCCGTCCTCTGGAGTCTGCGCACCACTCCAAACAAGTCAACCGGCTTCACTCCCTTCTTCCTTGTATATGGTGCTGAGGCCGTCATCCCAACTGCCATCGAGTTCAACTCACCTCGCGTCACCATGTACACGGAAGCTGAGGCAGAGGAGGCACACGAAGACGGCGTAGATCTGCTGGAAGAAGGCCGGCTGTTGGCCCTCAGTCAGTTTGCCATCTACCAACGGAGCCTGCGCCACTACCACAGTCAGAAGGTCAAGCCAAGATCCTTCCAAGAGGGTGACCTTGTGCTCCGGCTGATCTAGCGAACAGCCGGCCAGCACAAGCTCTCGGCCCCTTGGGAAGGACCTTTTGTTGTCAGCAAGGCCTTGGGCAATGACTCCTACTACCTGATCGATGCACAGAAGCCCAAGGCACGCAAGAGAGATGATTCCGGCAAGGAGTCGGAACGCCCATGGAACGCCAACCTTCTTTGAAGATTTTACAGTTAAATGCAGTATGTACCATGCTATCTTTTGTATTAAGTACGAGACATCAGGTTCTCCGAGGAATACTCGCGGACTACCCTTTTTTATCTATATGATAAGTACTATGCCTATGAATGTGTTACCATATCTATTTTTTCGTCCTGCACCGGGCTTCACCATTCGGCCTGGGGACTTGCCACCTCGTGATATGTAAGCACTACCTGCAATCAGACAGGTAGTGTGCCGGCATCTAAGCCCTCTCTTGCCGAAAGCCGCAGCTCGTGGAGCGGCTGTCCGGCTGGCAAGAGTCAAAGGCAAGAAACGGTGCCCACACAAAAAATGGCTAAGGACTAATGAGTTTGCATAGCACAAGCCGGCTCCCCGCCTTGCCGACCGGCTGCTAAGCAGCCGATCGGCCGGTTCCCCACTTGCCTTGCCATGACCCAAGAAGGCTGAAGTACTTGGCCTCCCAGATGGCTAAGTGTTTTATAGCCACAACCTACAGAGCAGCTGTCCGGCTAGAAAGGCGGCAGCCAAGGGAGGGCGGCAAAGGAAAAAAAGCTGAAAAGGAGTAGAAGCAAGCAAAAGTCGGAACCCGACACAAGCATAGCATATGTCAAATGATATTTACATAAAAAGAGGCCTTATAAGCTGGAATTCAACATAGTTCGAATACACCCCTAATAGGTGGAACTGCGCAAATTTAACATCCATTGTTCAAAAGATTACCGAGCAGGAAGGAAAAAATAAAACTGGTCGCCTAAGCCAGGGGCATAGCAGGCGAGCCCGGCAGGTCGGTAGAGACGGCGGCGCTGGCTGGTGGAGTGGCCGGATGGCGGGTCTCGGCCTGATCATCTCCAGCAGCAGTCGGCGTGCTTGCACGCGCCTCGTTGCTTGAGGCACGGTCCGGTTGACGTTGGCCATCTGCTCCACCATCTGGCGCAGCGTCTTCGCCGACCTCGTCCTCCTCGTCCTCGCCCTCATTGCTGGAGTCAATCTCCTCCGCCTAGTCCCCGCCATCCTCCGAGTTCAGCCTGAAGAAATCTGCCGGCACCTCAACACCATCCTCGTTCAGCTCGGGGATGAAGACACTGGTGTCGGTGTACTCGGTGATCCCGCGGCACGATGGACGATAGCGGGCCTCACCACTACCAGCTCAGCATGGGCCTCCTGCTGGAACGTGGCCAACTGGGCTAGATCTAGCCTAGGATACCACACCCTGCCAAACTCCAACGCCCGCGTGGCGCCGGCCGGGCTGAAGATGCCTTCCACGCCTCGAAGTGGCCGACTGCTACTTCCAGCCAGTCGGCAATACGGCTGGGAGTGCGCGGAGCCGGAGTATCCGGCCAGAGGGCGGCAAGCACCTGGGCCCCGACACGCTAAAGGCAGCGGAGCAACCGATGAGCCGGCCGGAGACGGGCTTGGATGGCCAAGAGCTGCTCCTCAAGAGTCAGACAAGCATTCGACGCAATCTCCGCGCCAGCCTGCCTTCGCGCTTCGTGGTGGGCCTCGATGGTTTGGCAGGCAGCAACGGAGTAGCCAGGGAAATGCTCTGCACAAAAGAATATAAAGGAAAGGGGAGTCAGAGGCCGGACCAGATAATAGGCGGTAAACAAAGGAAAAAGAGGAAAGCAGCCTACCGTCGACCATATCCTCAATTCGGCCATAGCCGTCGCTCAGCGCCTGCTCTGATTCCACCCAGTTTGCTGCCTGGGTCTCATACTCGGCTTGAAGAGCGGCCTCGCTATTCTTAACCTTCTGAAGGGCCACCCTGTGACGCTCCTCCCGGTCAGCCAGCTGCTTGGCCAGGCGGTCGTGCTCTTGGGCCACTGTGCTGCACTCCACCTCCTTGGTGCGTAGCGCCGTTTGGGCCT
The DNA here is from genome assembly GCF_018294505.1 of Triticum aestivum. Taxonomy (NCBI): domain Eukaryota; kingdom Viridiplantae; phylum Streptophyta; class Magnoliopsida; order Poales; family Poaceae; genus Triticum; species Triticum aestivum. The sequence continues at coordinate 649,990,496 of NC_057801.1, read as the reverse complement.
CACCCAGTTGCTGCTGTAAGCCGGCGTTGGCCTCTGCAAAGAAGACAAAGAGGAATAATCAATAAGCAAGAAGTCGCCAGAAGAGATCCGGCCCGACTGCTCAGCAGTCGGCCCGAATCTCGGGGGCTACACCCAGTGGATGCACTGACGCGCCCCCACGAGAGAAAGAAGGCGGAACACCTACTTCGGCTTTCGGACAAGTCGGCCATCTTCTGGGCCAGCTCCTGGACCTGGGAGTTGAAGGCGGCCGCGCGTAGGTTATGATAGTCCTACAGAAAGGACAGGCAAACAAAAGAAGACAAGTCAGCACCCAAGCTTGCTTAGAAGTTCCAGGCCACCTGCTCAGCAGCCGACCCGGAGCTCGGGGACTACACCCAGTGGGTGCGCTGGCGCGCCTGCTACCTCTTGAGCATGCGTTGGTTTTTCCCTTGAAGAGGAAAGGGTGATGCAGCAAAGTAGCGTAAGTATTTCCCTCAGTTTTGAGAACCAAGATATCAATCCAGTAGGAGGCTCCTCACAAGTCCCGCGCGCCTACACAAACAAACAAGAACCTCGCAACCAACGCGATAAAGGGGTTGTCAATCTCTTCACGGAAACTGGTGAAAGTGAGCTCTCAAAGAGATAATAAGATAAGATAAATATTTTTGGTATTTTTATGATATAGATTGGAAAATAAAAGTAGATGCAAAACTTATATGATAAAGGATAGAGCCAGGGGCCATAGGTTTTAGTAGTGGCTTCTCTCAAGATAGCATAAGTATTACGGTGGGTGAACTAATTACTGTCGAGCAATTTATAGAAAAGTGCATAGTTATGAGAATATCTAGGCATGATCATGTATATATGCATCACGTCCGTAACAAGTAGACCGACTCCTGCCTGCATCTACTACTATTACTCCACACATCGACCGACTCCTTCCTGCATCTAGAGTATTAAGTTCATAAGAACAGAGTAACACATTAAGCAAGATGACATGATGTAGAGGGATAAACTCATGTAATATGATATAAACCCCATCTTTTTATCCTCGATGGCAACAATACAATACATGCCTTGCTGCCCCTGCTGTCACTGGGAAAGGACGCCGCAAGATTGAACCCAAAGCTAAGCGCTTCTCCCATGGCAAGAAAGATCAATCTAGTAGGCCAAACGAAACTGATAATTGGAAGAGACTAGCAAATATAACCAATCATACATAAAAGAATTCAAAGGAGATTCAAATATTTCTCATAGATATACTTGATCATAAACCCACAATTCATCGGATCTCGACAAACACACCACAAAATGAGTTACATCGAATAGATCTCCAAGAAGAGGAAGGAGAACTTTGTATTGAGAATCAAAGAGAGAGAAGAAACATCTTGCCAATAACTATGGACCTGAAGGTCTATGGTAAACTACTCACAACTCATTGGAGAGGCCTTGGTGGTGATTGAAAGGACCTCCGTGGTCGATTCCCCCTCCAGCGGAGCACCGACGAAGGCTCCAAGATGGGATCTCGCAGATACAGAAGGTTGCGGAGGTGGAATTAGGTTTTCGTGGTGCTCCTGGATGGTTTCGGGGTACGCATATATATATAGGAGGAAGAAGTAGGTTGGTGGACGCTCGAGGGGCCCATGAGGCAGGGGGTGCGCCCACCCTTACTGGGCGTGCCGGCCACCCTCATGTCCGCCTTGCTCGTTGCTTGACGTCCACTCCAAGTCCCCTGGTTTGCATTTGTTCGAAAAAGATCGCTCCTAAAGGTTTCATCCCGTTTGGACTCCGTTTGATATTCCTTTTCTTCTAAACACTGAAATAGGCAAAAGAACAGCAATTCGGGATGGGCCTCCGGTTAGTAGGTTTGTCCCAAAAATGATATAAAAGTGTAAAGTAAAGCCCATAAACATCCAAATCATGTAATATAATAGCATGGAACAATCAAAAATTATAGATACGTTGGAGATGTATCAAGCATCCCCAAGCTTAATTCCTGCTCGTCCTCGAGTAGGTAAATGATAAAAACAAAATTTTTGATGTGGAATGCTACCTAGCATAATTCTCAATGTAATTTTCTTTATTGTGGCATGAATGTTCAGATCCAAATGATTCAAAATAAAAGTTCATATTGACATGATAAACAATAATACTTCAAGCATACTAACAAAGTAATCATGTCTTCTCAAAATATCATGGCTAAAGAAAGTTATCCCTACAATATCATATAGTCTGGCTATGCTCTATCTTCATCACACAAAGTTTGTAATCATGCACAACCCCGATGACAAGCCAAGCACTATATATGTGGACATAGAATGAGCGTGAGCCATGGACATAGCACTATATATGTGGAATAGAATGGTGGTTGTGGAGAAGACAAAAATGGAGGAAGGTAGTCTCACATCAACTAGGCATATCAACGGGCTATCGAGATGCCCATTAATAGATATCAATGTGAGTGAGTAGGGATTGCCGTGCAACGGATGCACTAGAGCTATAAATGTATGAAATCTCAACAAAAGAAACTAAGTGGGTGTGCATCCAACTTGCTTGCTCACGAATACCTAGGGTGTTTTGAGGAAACCCATCATTGGAATATACAAGCCAAGTTCTATAATGAAAAATTCCCACTATTATATGAAAATGACAACATAGGAGACTCTCTATTATGAATATCATGGTGCTACTTTGAAGCACAAGTGTGGTAAAAGGATAGTAGCATTGTCCCTTCTCTCTTTTTCTCTCATTTTTTTATTTGGCCTTTTTTTATATATGGCCTTTCTTCTTCTTCTTTTTTGTAAAGTCTGAAGTCTCATCCCAACTTGTGGGGGAATCATAGTCTCCATCATTCTTTCCTCACTTGGGACAATGCTCTAATAATGAAGATCATCACACTTTTATTTACTTACAACTCAAGATTACAACTCGATACATAGAACAAGATATGACTCTATATGAATGCCTCCGGCGGTGTACCAGGATATGCAATGAACCAAGAGTGACATGTATGAAAATCAGGAGGGTGGCCTTGCCACAAATACGATGTCAACTACATGATCATGCAAGAGCAATATGACAATGATCATGCATGTCATGATAAACGAATGGCTATGGAAATGCCATAATAGGTAGGTATGGTGGCTATTTTGAGGAAGGTATATAGTGGGTATATGGTACCGGCTAAAGTTGTGCGGCACGAGAGAGGCTAGCAATGGTGGAAGGGAGAGAGTGCGTATAATCCATGGACTCAACATTAGTTATAAAGAACTCATATACTTATTGCAAAAATATACAAGTCATCAAAACCCAAGCACTATGGCATGCTCCTAGGGGGATAGATTGGTAGGAAAAGACTATTGCTCGTCCCCGACCGCCACTCATAAGGAAGACAATCAATAAATAAATCATGCTCCAACTTCATCACAAAGCGCTTCACCATACGTGCATGCTATGGGAATCACAAACTTCAACATAAGTATTCCTTAAATTCATAATTACCCAACTAGCATGACTCTAATATCACCATCCTCATATCTCAAAACAATTATCAAGCATCAAATTGATCATAGCATCCAATTCACTTTTTATGATAGTTTTTATTATACCCAACTTGGAAGCTCATCATTCTAGGACCAATTTTATAACCATAGCAAATACCATGCTGTTCTAAAAGACTCTCAAAATAATATAAGTGAAGCATGAGAGATCAACAATTTCTACAAAATTAAGCCACCGCCGTGCTCTAAAAGATATAAGTGAAGCACTAGAGTATTCTAATAAATTCCAAATCATGTGGGTTTGTCCCAAAAGGTGTGTACAGCAAGTATGATTGTGGTTATCTAAAAAGCAAAGACTCATATCATACAAGACTCTCCAAGCAAAACACATATCATGTGGCAAATAAAAATATAGCTCCAAGTAAAGTTACCGATAGACGAAGACAAAAGAGGGGATGCCTTCCGGGGCATCCCCAAGCTTAGGCTCTTGGTCATCCTTTAATATCTTGGGGTGCCATGGGCATCCCAAATCTTAGACTCTTTCCACTCCTTATTCCATAGTCCATCAAATCTTTACCCAAAACTTGAAAACTTCACAACACAAAACTCAACAGGAAATCTCATAAGCTCCGTTAGTGCAAGAAAGAAAAACCACCACATAAGGTACTATAATGAACTCATTATTTATTTATATTGGTGTTAAACCTATTGTATTCCAACTTCTCTATGGTTCATACTCCCGATACTAGCCATAGATGCATCAAAATAAGCAAACAACACACGAAAAATAGATTCTGTCAAACACCGAACAGTCTGTAGCACTCTATAACTTTCGAATACTTATGGAACTCTAAAAATCCTACCAAAATAGGACATGCTAGGAAATTTGTCTATTGATCTACAGCAAAAATAATCAACAGAAAAGCACGTTTCCGTGATTTATTGATTTTTTTCTCGTGCATGCAAAGTTTCTGTTTTTCAGCAGAATCAAATTAACTATTACCGTAAGTTAACCTATAGGTTCTACTTGGCACAAACACTAATGAAAACATACAAACACATTTAACAGAAGCTATATTGATTATTTATTACTAAATAGGAGAAAAAATCTAGGAACAAAAAATAAGATTGGGTTGCCTCGCAACAAGCGCTATCGTTTAACGCCTCTAGCTAGGCATAAAAGCAAGAATAGATCTAAGCATTGCCATCTTTGGCATTCAATTCATAAGTGGCTCGCATAATAGATTCATAAGGTAATTTAATTTTCTTTCTAGGAAAGTGTTTCATGCCTTTCCTTAACACAAATTGGAATCTAATATTTCCTTCCTTCATATCAATAATTGCACTAGTCGTTCTCAGGAAAGGCCTACGAAGAATAATAGGACACAAAAGATTGCAATAAATATCAAGAACGATAAAATCTACGGGCACATAATTCCTATTTGCAACAATAAGAACATCATAAATCCTTCCCATAGGTTTCTTAATGGTGGAATCCGCATGGTGCAAGTTTAAAGAGCAATCATCAAATTCATGGAAACCTAGCACATCACGTAAAGTTTTTGGAATCGTGCAAACACTAGCACCCTAATCACACAAAGCATATCATTCATGATATTTTATTTTTATTTTTATTGTAGGTTCCCATTCATCATAAAGCTTTCTAGGTATAGAAACTTCCAAATTAAGTTTTTCCTCATAAGATTGCATCAAGGCATCAATAATATGTTTAGTAAAAGCTTTATTTTGTCTATAAGCATGATGAAAATTCAACACAGATTGCAACAAGGAAATACAATCTATTAAAGAGCAATTATCATAATTAAATTCCTTGAGATCCAAAGTAGTGGGTTCATTACTATGTAAAGTTTTAATTTCTCCAATCCCACTTTTACCAATTTTAGCATCAAGATCGAAATACTCCAAATCATCGGTACACTTTTTAACTAAAGTAGATTCACCTCCTGTCCCATCATTATTAAGATTCATATTGCAAAACAAAGATTTGATAGGGGACACATCAATAACTTTGAGATCTTCATCATTATTTTCATGAGAATTAGAAGAACACGCTCTAACAAAGCAATATTTCTTAGCACGCAACCTAGCGGTTCTTTCTTTGCACTCATCAATGAAAATTCTCATAGCCTTGAGAGACTCATTGATATAATGCTTAGGAGGAATAGATCTAAGTTTCAAAGAATCAACATCAATAGAAAGTCTATCAACATTCCTAGCCAATTCATCAACTTTAAGCAACTTTTCTTCAAGCAAAGCATTGAGATTCTTTTGAGAATTCATAAATTCTTGAACACTAATCTCAAAATCAGAGGGCATATTATGAAAATTTCCATAAAAGTTGTTGTAGGAATTACCATAATTATTAGAGGAATTACTAGGAAAAGGCCCAGGATTAAAGTTTCCTCTATACGCATTGTTACCAAAATTATTCCTACCAACAAAATTTACATCCATAGATTCATTATTATTCTCAATCAAAGTAGACAAAGGCATATGATTGAGATCAATAGGAGCACTCTTAGAAGCAAACAATTTCATAAGTTCATCCATCTTTCCACTCAAAACATTAATTTCTTCTATAGCATGGACTTTTTTACTAGTAGATCTTTCGGTGTGCCATTGAGAATAATTAACCATAATATTATCAAGGAGTTTTGTAGCTTCTCCTAAAGTGATTTCCATAAAAGTTCCTCCCGCGACCGAATCTAAAAGATTTCTAGAAGCAAAATTCAATCCGGCATAAAAGTTTTGTATGATCATCCATAAATTCAAACCATGATTAGGGCAATTGCGAATCATTAATTTCATTCTTTCCCAAGATTGGGAAACATGCTCATGATCAAGTTGTTTAAAATTGATAATATCGTTTCTAAGAGAGAAGATCTTAGTGGGAGGAAAATATTTAGAGATAAAAGCATCTTTGCACTTATTCCAAGAATCAATACTATTTTCAAGCAAAGATGAAAACCAAGTTTTAGCATGATCTCTAAGTGAAAATGGAAATAACTTCAATTTAACAATATCATTATCCGTATCTTTCTTCTTTTGCATATCACACAAATCAACAAATTTGTTTAGATGAGTAGCGGCATCTTCACTAGGAAGGCCGGATAATTGATCTTTCATAACAAGACTTAACAAAGCAGCATTAATTTCACAAGTTTCAACATCATTAAGAGGAGCAACTGGAGTGCTAAGGAAATCATTATTATTGGCACTGGAAAAGTCACACAATTTAGTATTATCTTGCCCCATCGTGACAAGCAATCCAACACACAAGCACACAAAAAGGCAAGCGAAAGAGAGAGGAGAACGGGAAAGAGAGGGCGAATAAAACGGCAAGGGTGAAGTGGGGGAGAGGAAAACGAGAGGCAAATGGCAAATAATGTAATGCGAGGGAGATGAGTTTGTGATGGGTACTTGGTATGTCTTGACTTGAGCGAAGACCTCCGCGGCAACGGCGCCAGAAATCCTTCTTGCTTCCTCTTGAGCATGCGTTGGTTTTTCCCTTGAAGAGGAAAGGGTGATGCAGCAAAGTAGCATAAGTATTTCCCTCAGTTTTGAGAACCAAGGTATCAATCTAGTAGGAGGCTCCTCACAAGTCCCACACGCCTACACAAACAAAGGAGAACCTCGCAACCAACGCGATAAAGGGGTTGTCAATCTCTTCACGGAAACTTGCGAAATTGAGATCTGATAGAGATAATAAGATAAGCACTACAAAAAATACACTTCCGTGATGATATGTGTTTCTCACAATAGGTCGCATTTTTCTGTCATGCATGTACATCGATTACGATTTTATGACACAATCAAGATAGTCATACCTATGCTGTCGTAGAAGTGTTCCATGACATTACCAAAATTATCATCACGAAAGTGTCCACTTCCATGACGATAAATCGCGCGTCACAGAAGTGCTTTCATCAAGGGTGACCGACACATGGCATCCACCATAACGGAATGTTGTTAAGCTATCGGGTCGGGTTTTGGATCCGATAACCCGTTAACAGCCCAGACCAATGGGAATTTTCCACGTGTAAAATTCTTATTGGCTGGACGAAACACGTGTCAGCACGTCAATGGGTCAGATAGGTGCCTATGATATGTCGACACGTGCCACGGCCCACCACTGGCCCATTTAGCTTACAAAGCCGGCCCGTTTGACTTGGTGAAAAGTTAACGGGTTGGCCCATGAAAAGCCTGTTAACGGTCTCTTTCCGAATAGCCCATTTTATGACCCGATAACTCACGGCCCGTTAGGCCCTAACGGAAATCGGCCCAACAATGTCATGTGGGCCGTCGAATATAGCACCTGCCCATTTCACTTTTGGCCCATGTATGGCCCATGATGTCTTTCGGCCCACATGAGGCCTTCGTATCTTTAGGCCCTTTATAGGCCCATGGTGACTCTAGCCCATAATGAACAATAATTTTCTTTGTACCCATTAACGGCCCGTGATTCACATGGGCCGTTTCCAGCCCGTGTTAGCTTTTGGCCTATTGACGGCCCATACGTTCTTGGTTTCCTTTCCGGCCCTCGATTACTTCTGGCCCGTTACTGGCATGTTCCCCTAATGGGCCAAATTCGGCCCATGGCAAGAGTTGGCCCGTTTCTGGCCTGTTAACCCGTTGCGCTGTTTCGAGCCCGTGTTAGCTTTCAGCCTATTGACGGCCCATACGTTCTTGGGCTCCTTTCCGACCCTCGATTACTTCCGACCCATTACTGGCTTGTTCCCCTAATGGGCCAAATTCGGCCCATGGCAAGAGTCGGCCCGTTTCTGGCATGTTAACCTGTTGTGCCGTTTCCAGCCCGTCCTATATTCTGGCCCATTAACGACCCATTATGCCTGTGACAGAATTAAGACTTTGCTATCCTCCAGCCTGTTAACGGCCCATTACCATGCTGGGCCGATACCAATTACGCCCGTTTACGGCCCATGTAGACCCATTTATCCGACAACCCAAGGCCCATCGATTCTACGGCCCTAATGGAGGCCATTTATTGACGGCCCATAGGAGACCCATGGATCCTACGGCCCGTATATGGCCCATGGTTGTTGCGGCCACTAACAAACCAGGGAAAAAGAAGACTAGGAAATAAATAAGGTCGTAACTAACGCTAGGCTATTAAGGCGATTGCACATATTACATCCACTCGGCATCAAAGATCGCCACCAGTGCAAATATGGGGAACACCCTACACTATAACAAAATGGCTTGCTGTTTTCTTCAGCCGATGGCTGCACGTTTAGAACAAATTTTGTATCTCACCAAAAGAAATTACAACTATATAACAAAAGGAAGGTTGGCATAAAACTTAACAGTCTAGCAGATAAATGCACCACCAGAAGTTCAGAAGCTCAGTTCATTTGAACTGACTGTTACGTTTTCATGTTGTATTGTCTGATGGAGCACCATAACCCTCGCCTTCATTTCTCCTAGGCTCCTGAACAACATAGCAAATGTCTGATAGTCTAGTTTCAAAACCATGCATATCTTGACGACATCGAACAATGTCTCTCCTTGTTTCACAAAGGGTCTCTGTTAGGGAATGGACTTGTGTCTGGAACGCAGGTACAACATTGCTTTGAGCTTGCATATCTTGATCATGAGGCAGTTTGGACGAGATTGCCTTAACAACCAACCCAGTATTATGTAGGAACGTGCTTTTGGCACTCTTAGTGGACAGGTACTGACCCACTGCAGCAAGAGCTGACACTGCGGTTATAGTTGCCTCGCCACCTTCAGAAGGTGGCAGTTCCACCATTTTTTCCATATCTCACCGAAAAGTTGAGTTTTTACATTAGTAGTACCAGAACAGAAGATATTAATGAGGCAGCAAAACCAAACAAAATAGCTTTGGTCTATATACAGAACTTATTCTGGTGAACCCATGTAAAATATTAGTTGTATTTTATTGCAAAGTACATAATAAAACTAGGTTCCAAACATATGACCATGTACCATCGCTAATGTATTGTCTATTTCTTCACATTGTATTGAGGGCTAAGGATAAAGAGACAAAGTTTATAATACGGTAAGCATAGTATGACATCATTCATATCACAAAACAACCGAGAATAGACAAACAGGCAATTGTAACATTGTGTGGGCAAGTCCAGCATGGAACTAGATTACGGGTCAAGATCAAAGGAACATCACTCCTCTCTTTTAAACCTTGTAGGGTGCAATGATACACTAAGACAATTGTGTATAAAATTGAAAAGAGTAATAGACATTGGCTGCAAACCATGCAATTCAAGTCACAAGTCAGAGTAAGTAGTAGTTAAAAGGCATGAGGATTAAGGACTTACAACAGCGGCTTTGACTGGTGTAGTCATGCCCTTCTTCTTGCTGGTTTGACAGACCTTGAAGATTTCCACATCATTTGGTTCAGGTACTTTTTGGTCCTTGCGGGCTTTCCTCTACATTTCGAACAAGTCAATATAGATATGATAATATGGTACAACGAAAAGAGTGAAACAACAGCTAATTACAAGAGCCTCACAGTGTGCAATATAGCTATGAGATCCTATCATCTGTTGGAATTGCACTTTCGTACGGTTGGCCTTGTTCTTTGAACAGTTCACCTACAAGAAAATAGATTTGTGTGGCACATGCGTAAATAGGACTTCAACATGTGATCTGATCACATATATATATAATGTACCTGATACTTCGGATCAGACCAGTGTTTAACAAGGCCCCTCCAGACTTCATCCGATATATTTTCTGTTAGAGATGTTTGGGAAAGTTCACTGTTAGCCTTGCCTTCAAAGTGAGTTTTCCTCAAGTTATACAGATACTGTCGCAGAGAAGACTTGAAAACATGGGTGCAAGCTTGTCTGGTTGCATCATCTTGGCTATCCAACTTGAAACTCATATGTTGAAAATTATGGGAGTCTCATTATCAGCAACCTAGAAAGTATGGGACAGAGCAAGACGATATTTCTAGTTTCCATACATAACCATACTTACAGATAAATGGTCAAGGAAGGTGTTGAAATGGGTTTTGTCTTTGTCATTCCTGTACTGAATCCATGTTGGGAGGATACATACATGACACCTAACGGCAACCGCTGCTTCTGATACTAACTTGGCTAACTCTGTAGCATCACTTGGCCTTTTTAAACCTGCCTCAAAACGGATTTCCATTCTTCCTCCTCTAGAGTTAGTTAACCTATCGAGCATTATCCCTGATGTTTGTTTCCTCTTGCGCCTAGGTGCTAGTCCAATAACGAACATAGGAAGTGTTAGTGTACATCAAACTGTGAGACTACATATAAAGAAGCATGCAACTGTAACTTGACTCCAGCAACTACCTTCTTGCTGTTGAAGCTCACAAGGTTCATCTGATATTGCCAACTCGTCTTGTGTCAAGAGTGATAGGGAAGTAGTGTCAGGTGGCAAGGGAACTTGGGAACGTGCTGCTAGCTCAGTTGACGCATGAGTAACTCGTGTAGCTGGTAGTACTATGGTAGGTGTTGCAAGAACTAGGGTTGTCTCTGCTTGTTTGGTGGCAGCTATTTGTTTCTGTTTGGCTTTTTTTGCAGCTTGGGTAGCATGGGATGCCCTGTTTGTAGAATTTTCTGCTGGACTTTGACCTTCTATTGCACCATCAGTACCAGCAGAATCTGCAGGATTCATCCGCTTCTCATTCCCTACCATTATGTGTTTCTTCCTCTTTCTTTGTGCCATATTAAGTCAAGCCGAGAAGAAAAACGAATAATAATTTAGTTCTTCAGTACAGATTGATGCGTCATGCTGGCGAACTGAACTTTGATGTTAGACAACCACATGATAGGAGGATGTAATATGTATGAAAAACGGGACGGAAGAGATAACCAGAACCATGATGTGTAAACTAAATAGAAGACATTTCACCAAATTAGAAGCAATGCAATGGAAGGTAGACACCATATGAAAGATGCTACAAATATCGCTTTGCCAAGTTAACAGTGTCTCATCATAAATGGCGTTTAAACAAATGTGAAGAAGTACAAGAAATAAATCATATGCAAGATGCAAACAACATCACACTACCATGTTAGAGGTCTCTCGTCATTAGTGCCATTGCATATTCACAACATTGCATATTCACAACTTATGATGTGTAAACTAAGGAGAAGGCATTTCAACAAATTAGAAGCAATAAAAGCTAGACACCATATGAAAGATGCAATGAATATCACTATACCAAGTTAAAACTGTCTAGTCATAAGTGTCATTTCAACAAATTAGTAGTACAAGCTAGAAAAGAATGCGAGATGTAACCTATATCACACTCTGAAGTCAAATGTGTCTTATGATAAGTGATTGTTGCAGGTTACACAACAGTAGTAATTTGATGTAAGAACATGGTGTTATAGACAGATATTGTATGTTCTAGAAACATGAACACTTGTCTTATTCAAGTATAATGTCTAAAGTAAGCAGATGGAATTCAACAAAATTAGAAGCAATACAAGCTAGACATCACACATAACATGCAACCACATATAACAGTGCCAAGTTAGAGGGAGCACCGGTGATGGTGCACTAGGGGAGACGTGCTCATCATAAATACAGCTTTGTTGAGTGTCTATGCATGTGTTGTCTTGGAAATCATCTTGGGAGTGTGAAGGAGTAGAAACTGTAGAGGCCCTCTGTTCGGAAGGAGCACCTTAATCCGCTGCCTTGCTAACTTCTTTCCGCTTTATTGATTTTGAATTGTCAAGTAAAACCGACAAGAAAAAGCAATAAAATTCTCTCTTCAGAACTCATTCATGCATGATACTGACAATCACTACTTTGATGTAAGGCAAACACATGATACCAGGATGGAATATGTACGAAAAATAGGACGGCATGGCATTTTCACAACTGTTTGTGTAAAATAAGTAGAAACCATTCCAATAAATAAGAAGCAATGCAAGCTAGACACCACATGAAAGATGCAACCAATACGACTCTGCCAAGTTAAAAGTGTCCCATCATAAATGGAATTTCAACAAATTAGAAGCAGCGCATGCTATAAATCATATGAAAGATGCAACTATTATCGCACTGCATATACTCAAGGTGTCTCGTCATATCGATTGATGCGGGATACAAAAAAACAATAGTTTTATGTAAGGACATGCTTAATAGACAGATGTACTATGTACTAAATACAGGAAGGCATGTCACATTAACAGGTATAATGTATAAGCTAAGCAGACTAGCACATGCAGCTTAACCAGATAGGAAGAATTACAGTCTAGACACCATATGCAACATGCAACCACATATCACGCTGCCAAGTTAGAGCAAGCACCTGCGATGCTAGTGTAGTTGAAATGCTATAATCAACTACAGAGCTACGTTCACTATCTTCATATAGCATTGTTGTTTCTTGAGAATCATGTCGGGAGGCTGACGATGCATTCTCTAAATGAGGAGTAGTCCACTTGCTTGCCTGCCTCATCATAAGTGATTGATGATGGATACACAAGAACATTAGTTTGATGTAAGAACATGGTTAATACACAGATGTACTAGTATGTACCAAATACAGAAAGGCATGTCATATTCAAAGGTATAATGTGTAAGCTAAGCAGATGCAATTTAACCAAATTGGAAGCAATACAAGCTAGAATCCGGTTGGAGTGGTGAGCATGATCATCTAGGACCTAAGAGCCTGGTGGGAGGCGGGCTGCTTCACCACCATCGTGGCTTTTTAGTTGGATTCCAGGTGATGCCTGTCTTTGCTGGGCTTGTCACTGGCTCGGCCAGTGCCCTGACTAGCTATTTGTCTTCTGGTGCTCACGGGATGGTGGTTCATGTAAAAAAATATCTTTCCTTATCTTAATAAAGACCAACTTTGGCCTTTCGAATACAAGCTAGACACCATATGGAAAATGAAACCACATATGACACCGCGAAGTTAAAGCAAGCACCTGGGATGGTGGTTCATTGCGAGCGAGGCCATCAACTCCAGAGCTATGTTTACCGCCTCCATCTGCTGACACTGCGCCCTTTATAGCGCTGTAAAGTGCCGCGCCTACCCGCGAAGAAAGCTGGCACGACTTCTCTCTTTTCTTTGCTGCTTCTCTCGAGGCAGACTCTGAAATACCCTTGCATAAAAACATAATAGTGAGAGTATGGGTGAAGTGTGTGCAGAAGAACTAGTGCACTGTAAAAGTAGCAGATAGCAGGTGGTTGAAATATAAATGACAGGAGACATATGATAGCTCTACAACATTGCATGGCAAACAAAATTATATTCTACTCCGTATGATTTTGTAATATATGAGCACAGGAAATGCAGGTACTCCTCCAGCACACCACCACATGTGGTCATATCTAAGATAACAGGTGACTGAAAATAAATAGGTCAGTAGATTTTTTTAATGAACCATCCGATATATAAGGAACGGGTAGATGGCCTTCGCCTACCTCCCGCCAGTCATTGTTGACGATCTTTCTCGAACCGCCAGCGACCACCGGCCCAGACCCCTGCCTCCGCCGCCCCACCCTCCCCTTGACCTCACACCACCGCCGTGCTTGGCAGCACCTAATCCCTGCCGACCTCCAGATCGGCCGCCAGTAGCTCTAGGCCGCACACGCCCTAAGATAAACGCCAAGGCGCTACTTCCCCAGCGTAATAGGCGTACTAGCGCCTGTTACGCTGGGGAATTCTTCCGTTAATTGGGAATCAACTGGCCAGAAATTGAAATTCAAGGGGGCGATGGACCTCTAGCTAAGGTGAAATAGTATATGAGGAGAAACCTTGTGCATTGCGAGTTACTAGGAACATCTAGTATGAAGAAGAAGCGGTCAACTAGTGTCTTCTGTGGGATGAATACCGTGCAAGCAGACACGTAAGATTTGCACAAATAAGGGAAGAGGAGTACCCGTATCGGATGCCAGTGTGGTGTCGATATGTCGCGGCGATCTTCTTGTTTTTCCCGGGGGAACCAATGTTTTGGAGAGCCATGGTTCCTTGGAGAAACCCATGGCAAAATTGTTGATTGTGTTGCCGTGGCCGTATATCGGAGGAGGGGAAGCAGATCCGAGGCAGCGAAGGACGGTGTAGCAGGAACAGCTCCGGTGCGGTGGACAGTGGTGAAGTGGGAGCGGCAACGGTGAGGCGCAGGACGGCGTGGTTGAACTGGCTTGGGTACGGACGGCTCGGCCTCGGCTTCAACTACTAGCCGTGGAGGGCGTTGCGGTTGAGGTTGTGGTGGATGGCAATGTCGGGGTATCGGCTCCGGCGCGATGGAGGAGGCCGGCGGTTGATTGGTGGGATGGGGTGGCGGACGGAGGACGTCGGGGTTTCACAGCTGGTGGAGAGGTAGTTTTGGTGCCCACGGCGTATGATTGGGGAATCAGACGGGTGGGCGGGGGGGATGGGGGACGGGGTGAGAACCATGTTTCGGTCCGGGACGCGCTTGTTTTTGGCTTTTTTGAATAGAAGATGGGACGCGCTTGTTTGAAATTTGGGGAAAGTGCAAACTTTGCCCTCCTCTTAAATTTCGGACCTACTGCGGGTCGGGGGTAGGATGGTAATCCCAGGTGTCCCAAATAGTGGGCGGGAGCGATTTCGGCCGCGCGCACGCGTGCTTAGGCGGCCATTGTGTATGAATGTTTTTCGGAGGCGGTTGCATGGCGTCTAGATGAAGCTACAAACCTACCCTGGTTTAGAACTTTGGACGTCGGGCCGGTAGGTTTCACGGGTCGGAGTTATTAGAAAAGTAATTTCCTTGTACTACCAAACATTGGTCTCACGCGGTTTCGGGCGAGTAGAAGCTCTTTTGGCGCTTCGTTCGAAATTTTGAAACACAAGCATTCACCTTTAGAGTACTCTTGAACTATGAGGATTGACATAAATAGACAACGTTATATTTGACCTTGTATGTTTGAAAACCTCATTAAATTATCCGCTTCTTTTTGAAATTTTGACACTTGAAAATCCTATAACTATGATTATTTTGGAATGGAGGAGCTAAATTTGAATCTATTTTGTACACGACTACATATGCTATTATGTACAAAATCAGAGCAAAGATTGGTGGCCCCATAATTTAGGTATGATTTACAAATGCCATGATATCAAATTCAAATAATTGAATTGACTTCATGTTGAATTCGATTTTTTTAAACCACCTTAAGTTGAATTCAAATGTATGCTAGTCCATAGGTAGCTATTTATAATGTTCATTGTGTAACTTTCGTATGTATAATGTGCTTTACACACACAACATGAACTATACTCACGTTTATATTCAATTGCTAAAGCGATGCATTGTCTGGAGTTTAAGATACTAACTATGTGGATCAATTGTGTCGAATAATAACATAGACATGCTCAAATTCGATAGAATCTAGATGTCTGATGTGTCAATGACTGTTCCTTACGCGAATTGCAAATATCATGATCCCATCCTAATATTTGGATACAATTTATATCTTTAATCAATGTGTACAGCAGTATTTTATGTGTAGTTTCACTCTCCATCGGTGGTCTCTCACACATGCTCACACACTCTCTCCCGAGGTGTCTTTCTCGCACACATGCTCTAGATATAACCCTCCCTCCCTCTCGTAACCATTTACAACTATTTTCACTAACCTTTATCACAAGCACTCTTCCTCTCGCAAGCATACACACGCACAATCCTCGTCGACCCTTTCTATATACATGGACCTGCCTACGTGTCTCATGCACACACATTATCTTTAGGCCTGTCTCTCACACATTGTCTCACACCTCTCTTCCTAATCGATGAGTATGATTCTAGCAGAGCATTCTGTAGGATGCCCCTTAAAGTTAGGTTGGATGAATAGTAATATTAGAGATAAAGGGGTTACCTTAGTCCGAGAACCTAGGGTTACAAATCCTAGCCGGCTTTGTCAGTGGACACAGAGTCCTTCACAATTCTGCTATCTTTTTCTTGTACGACTAGTCATCCATGGGTCTTCCTAAATATGTCACGGGCCGACCAATGTGGCGCAGGACGGAGCCGGACGAAGGGCCTCACCTCGACCCACCGGACCTCGCGCGGTGACACACCCTCTGCCCTCACGTCTCATTATCTTCTCACACCCACACATACCAACACAAACACCACACACACAAAAAATTTCTCCTAGTGCCTCTATCCCCTCCCCCCTTGCATATACACACTCAAGGGAAGGGAATCTCTCATCATGACATCATATTCGTCTCTCTCTCTCTCTCTCTAGACCACTCTAATTTCTCGTGCTATCTCTCCCACGCCCCCCCCCGCCGGCCCCTCTATCCATGCCTCTCTCGAATACGTAATACACACACATACCTCTCTAGGCCCCGCGAAATGCATCAACTACACATTCACACATGTTACATCACGTACCCCATTGATCTAAAAAAGGCCCTTTCTTCACGTTTATTTCGCATACAACATTCCTTTTGAATAAAGTGTGGCCAAAAAATTATTTTAGAGTTTCTACATATATACAACATTACAGAGTTATATGGAGGAGGACGAACGCTAATCTGCATTGCATGGTGCCCTAAATGATATTTATTCTGCACTGTGAATTGGTATATTTTTATACTATATACAAAGTTAGTCATAATAAAGAGAAACAAAGAGCATCTCTCTCTCCATCGCATACCCCCCTGTACGCCCCTTTCACGTATGCACACAAACTATCTCCAGGTCCTCTAAAAGTAAGCCCCCAGCACATTCACGCATGTTTCATGTTTCTCTCATGATATATACAATGACGATCATTGTATTTGACGTGAAAGCATGATGCATGCATTGGACTTCAGAATCCACTCATTACGGTCACCATTTATGTTTAGTGGTTATTATACAGTCACGGGCTCACCGTACAACTCTGTATTTGCTCAAGACATGACTAGTTGACCAGTTAAATGCTCCACATGGCAGCTCTTGTGTTGCATCACATTATCTCACTACCATGGTGCCCACCTGTCGGCTTGTATCTACTCTACATCTACACTCTTATAAAATACACTCTTATAAACAAATAGAGTTGGTGATGATGGTGTGCCTGACATCCTGCAATATGGGCCGTCCGATTTATATCTGACGGATAGGAAAGAAACTATGGCAGTTGTGGCACCCCGACTCAGAGCGACCGGTTTACCCTGCATTGCCAACCCAGAGACCTTGTCTTTTGGCAACACACGACAACTTGGTACAGTAAAACAACCGCTTTATTCATGCTAGCAGAGCATAGTTCATATTACAACAGTTAGCGAGGCCAAGCGACACACACGGTGCGGCTGAACAATATGTACATTATTTAGTAAACATAAAGGGGCCTCGATCATGACAACTACATGGTACCGGAACAACGTCGTCGCGGGACTCCATAGCACATGGACACTGATGTGGACACGATCTAGACTCGGACAACTCTCCTTTCGGATGAGACTTTCCTGAAATCTGGCATGACATGCCAGGTCAGTACATTGAATGTACTTGCAAGCTCACAACAAGCATAAACATAATGACAAACAATATCATGATACTTAACCAATTAATAACAATGCAACAATATATCCAACATGCTCTGATTATGCTCGAGTGGTGCTCGTCCCATGGACTGGCTTACCGAACGTGGTCATTTCCAGACCACAAACATGAAGAACTCAAAGACAATCTCGTGATCCTTACAACGATCACAACCCGACCACACCTGGTCCAACTCAACACGACGGCCTTACTTCCATTACCTCAGTGCAAATCTTAGTGTGCAAATTTATTAAGTGTTGACCCATGGTTTACCATACTTTCGAGCCTGTCCGTAACCATGGACTCGGCTATCGATAGATTAATACACTCTGCAGAGGTAGCGCACTGGAAACACACTATGGAACCCATGGCCTCACACTCCCATTCGGGTGGACCAACGGCATTCCGATGAAACCACTTCATTATCATGACACTCTCCCGGCCACTCTGACTCAATCCCCATCGGGCTAGTCCTGGGTGGCCCCGTGTCTACCTCAAGACACCTCAAACCACCGTCGTGGCAACGATCCACTCTGGGACCCAAAAACTTAACTCATCAACGGGCTCACAAGGTTATGCCTGCTTACCGGGCTAGGGTACATCACGCCCATAACCTTCCCTAGATGGAGGCACCGACCAGAGGCACGACAATGAAACGCATTAAGGCTGTCCCATACCGGCAAATGTGGTTGCACTGGGAAATACTCGATTCAGCGGCACCATGACCCGGTCAACAAACATATTTAAGTTGAGTTATTTATCAGGTTCAACTTAAAGTGAAAGTAATCGGTGTCATAATGCCATGCTATGCATCACTTAACATATGCATCACATATCCATGAAAATAACTAAGTCCACTACGCTCCCACGGACCATCATTAACTCATGATAATTTTCTGGTTAAGATCCAATCTCACTTAAACCAGAATCATTTCTAGCAATCTCATCATTTTTCATCATGCAAGAATAATAATTAAACTAATTATTAATCTCCATGGCCATATCATTTTATCATTACTCATAACTAAGTTCTTGTTAACTTATCAACAAGATTCATTTCAAACTTTCTGTAAATCAAGCATATTTAACATGACATGCATTCAACAGAATATAATTATCATAACAATTATTTAAAAGCATGAATAATCATAAGTTCAAGTAGGAAAATCACAAATATTGAAGTGGCACTATGAAAATGTTGTTGTGGCTTGCCTTAGTGCTGATGAGATTCACAAACCTCCTGGTGATCCTCAAGACAAGCTTGCTCTTCTAAAATAAATAAAACCAGAAAAAGAAAACATCAAGAAACCTTCTGAAAGTTAGCAAAAAATCTAGATAGCAAGGAAAAATCCCATCTTTTGGGTGCCGCTAGATTTTTGGACAAAGAACACAATGCAAAAAGAATCAATGTATTTGGACTTATAGAATGAATGTTGTGGCTGTTTGAAGTATCCTGGATTTAAATGAATTTGAAATATAAATAAAACAAACCGAGGAGGGCGGGTGACGTCGAAGACGTAAACGCCCAGGGCACCACCACCCGTACCGCTTCGCGCGCATACTGAGTGGCTGACTAGCGGGCCTTGCTAGTCAGGTCTGAAGGAGGGGGAGAAGGAAACAGAGGGAGGCAGAGCTTCGCCGGAGCACAAGCCAACGGCAAGGGGTCTTGGGGTCAAACGAGATTGGGGGTCGAAGGAGAAGAAGATGGCGCACTTGCCCGTACGCATAGCATGGCGAGAGGTGACCGGACGGTGTCGGAAATGACCTCTCCAGCGGAGGCAGAGGGCAGCAGTCGCCGGAGACGAAAACAACGGCGGCTCGGGGCGGCTCCAGGGGCTCCAACAGGGCGTAACGGCCAGTGGCAGAGGCATTGGCAGGGTCTCCCTGGACTAGGAGGGGTTGGAGCTGCGGGGACGATCCGAAGGGGATCGCCGGCGAGCTCGGGCTCAGGGCCGGCAGCCCGCGGCCTGCCCGGCTGGGCTGCGGCTTCTACTAGCTTGTGGAGGGTGTGGGAGTAGATGCGGGTGCTCAAAGAGGCTGGGGGTGGTGACATTTATAGGCGGGCGGCGAGAGGGGTTCGGGCTCCGCCGGAGGACACCTGTCCACGGCGCCCGGTGACGAATGGCGCGAGAGAGAGAGGGAAGAGGACGGAGATCACGCGAAAACTGTTGGCGGGCGCGGACGAGCACAGGGGCGAGGGGGAAGACGATGAGCACTGTGCGCCACGCACTGTGTCATTGGCCGGACCATGCCCGTGCCCGCTGCGGCGAGCTACGGTGTAAGCGAGTGCGAGGGGGAGTTAAGGGAGTGGAGACAAGGATGGTGGCGAGGTTTGGCATGCTCGGGCAGGTTGGGCAGCGAGCGCGCGCTCAACAGAGCGTTAGGCGGCAGGTAGAGCGCGTGTTTTCCATGCCAGCACGCCCGGACGAACGCGGTCACCGCGTGAACTATGACATCAGGCCACCCTAAGCGCTAACTTGATGTCTAGTGTGTAGTCCTTGGTAGATTGAAGTGTTACCACGGTTGGGCTTGGATCCAGGTGCAGTAGAAATGGATTTGTACTGCAAGCAAGTTTCTGGACAGTAACTTTGGAGGTTTACTGTGGTCAAACCACTGGGAGTTTGGGGCTGAGCTTTGGAGGCTTGCTTACACTTACTAGGGTAAATAGGCACAAGAAAAACCAGCTACAATGGAGCTAGTAAAATGGTAGTTGTTGTAGAAACTACCATTTCTATCCAGAAATGAAATTATTTTCTGTAGCCAAAATATTCCAAAGAGTGATGAAATATTTTTGCTCAGAAAGGTGCCCTAGGGTTCAAAGAATAATTGGGATTTTTCTCGGGATTTTTGGGGCAAGAAAAATTAGGGTTGCTTTGGAGCACAAAGGGCTAACTAGGGTTTTGGAGGGCAAAATGAATATTTTTCATTTAAGAGAAATATTCCAAGCAATATTTTGAGTTGATCCAGGAGTGAAATGATGGTTTGAGGAGGAGAAGAAGCACTTGGGTGAAAGTCAAGGGGTACCCAAGTGGCTAAGTCCAAATGAAATGATTCAAAAAAACTCCAAACTCAAAACCAACTCAACTGAAAACCAGGCAAAGAAAAGAGGGCAAAACCCAGGCTATCACAAACCTCCCACACTTAGAATGATTCTCGTCCTCGAGATTCGGTTGCCTGGGAAAACCATTCTGGATAACATGCCCTTAGAAATTCTTCTGATTCCCATGTTGATTCTGACTCTGTGTGATGTTTCCATTGGACTTTGTAAATTTTTCGTGCTTTACTACGAGTGACTCTTTCCATCTGATCCAAAATTTTCACCGGCCTTTCTACATATGTTAAGTCCTTTGCCAGCTCTATTTCTGTCAAATCAGTCTTTTTCTTAGGCGGCGATATGCACCGTCACAATTGGGAAACATGGAACATGTTGTGCACGTCTGACAATTCAGGGGGCAACTCCAACTAATATGCCACAACACCCACTCGCGTCATAACAGGGAATGGACCAATAAATCTGGGTGCCAATTTTCCACGAGTCTGAAACCTCTTGATACCTTTCATAGGCGTGACTCCAAGATAGACATGTTCTCCGGGTTCAAAGCTGATCTGTCGGTGCTTTGCATCATAATAACTTTTTTGTCGTGATTTGCCCAACTGCAGTCTATCTCTAATTTCCTTGACTTGCTTCTCGGCTTCCAGCATGAGATCCGTTCCGAAAATATGGCTATATCTGGTTTGAGACCAATTCAATGGAGTGTGGCACTTACGGCCATACAAAGCTTCATACGGTGACATCTTTAAACTGGTCTGGAAGCTATTGTTATACGAGAACTCGGCGTACGATAAGCAGTCTTCTCATCTTGGGCCTTGGGACAAAGCACAGGCTCGCAGCATATCCTCGATTATTTGGTTTACCCGTTCTGTCTGTCCATCAGTCTGAGGATGATAAGCGGTACTATATTTTAATTCCGTCCCTAAGGCTCGATGGAGATGGGACCAAAAAGCGGAGGTAAAAAGTGAACCTCGATCAAAAGTAATGGTTCGGGGGACTCCATGCAGACTGACTATTCTGGACACATAGAATTGTGCAAGCTCATTTGCTCGATATGAGGTACTGATCGGGAGGAAGTGGGCTACCTTGGTTAATGTGTCCACTATGACCCAGATTGCATCATTGCCCCGTCGGGTCTTAGGTAGTCCTGTGATGAAATCCATACATACATCATTCCATTCCATTGTGACACTTGCAGCGGTTGGAGAAGTCCGGCTGGCTTCTGATGTTCTGCCTTTACATTGTTGCATATGTCGCAACATGCCATGAAATAAGCAATGTCTTTCTTCATTCCATCCCACCAAAATATTTGTCGAAGGTACTCGTACATTTTTTTACCTCCATGCTGAATGGAATATGAGGATTCATGGGATTATGATAGGATCTTCTGCTTTAAATTCGCTTGATTGGGCACATAAATCCTTCTCCTAAACCGGAGGGTACCGTACTGATCCTTCGAGAAATCAGAATGCTTGACACGTTTTTGCAGATCGGCATCGCCTAGCTGGGCCTTGCAGATTTCTTCCTCAAGAGTAGGGGTAACTTCCAGAATATTGGCAAGGCCAGCCTCAACGATGACCAGGTGGAGCTGAGCAATCTCTTCTTTAAGGTCAGGAGGCAAAGATTCCAATAGGACATTTAAACTGACGGGCTTTCGACTGAGCGCATCGGCAACCACGTTGGCCTTACCCGGATGGTAATTTATTCCAAGTTTATAATCCTTGACAAAATCAAGCCATCTTCGCTGACGGAGATTTAAATCTGGCTGAGTAAATATATATTTGAGGCTTTTGTGATCGGTAAAAATTTGGCACCTTTTTCCGATGAGGTAGTGTCTATAAATTTTTAAAGCATGAACCACCACGGCCATTTCCAAATCATGAGTGGGCTAATTCCCCTCGTGGGGTCGTAGCGTTCGTGAGGCGTAAGCTACTACCTTGCCATATTGCATAAGTACGCATCCCAGTCCTTGCTTGGAAGCGTCGCAGTATACATCAAAGCTGCGGTAGATATCTGGAAGTGTTAATACTGGTGCAGTTGTCAGTCGTTTCTTTAACTCAGTGAAACTTTCCTCACAGTCCTTAGTCCATTCAAACTTCTTATCCTTTTTGAGCAGCTCTGTCATGGGTTTAGCAATCTTGGAAAACCCTTCAATGAAACGGCGGTAATATCCGTCTAATCCAAAAAAACTCCGGATCTGAGATACGGTTGCGGGTGGCAACCAGTCGAGCACATCCTTTACCTTGCTTGGGTCCACGGCTATACCTTCAGCACATGTCCGAGGAATCCGACTTGCTTGAGCCAAAGCTAACATTTACTGAATTTGGCGTATAACTGATGCTCACGGAGTCGTTGTAACACTGCTCGGAGGTGTTCCTTATGCTCTTCTTCACTTCTTGAGTAAATGAGTATATCATCGATGAAGACGACCACGAACTTATCAAGGAAGTCCATGAATACTTTATTCATCATGTGCATGAAGAAAGCAGGGAGTTGGTGAGGCTAAAAGACATAACTGTATATTCATAGAGGCCATAGCGAGTGGTGAATGCAGTCTTGGGAATATCCTCCTTTTTAATTTTGACCTGATAACACCCGATCCATAATGCAATCTTGGAGAATACCCTGGCCCCACTAAGCTGATCAAACAAATCATCAATTCTTGACAGAGGGTATTTGTTTTTGATTGTGACATCATTCAACTGACGGTAATCCACACACATGCGAAGACTACCATCTTTCTTGTCCATGAAAATAGCAGGTGGTCCCCATGGTGAGGAGCTGGGACGGATATACCCTTTCTGGAGCATTTCATCAAGCTGTTTCTTTAGCTCCACTAATTCTGATGACGGCATTCGATAATACTTCTTGTATATTGGTGTGGTTCCTGGCACAAGATCTATCGCAAACTGAAGCTCTCGATGCCCGAGCTACTCGGAGGAGTAACCGGGGAAACAAGGGATCGAGAACTGGCAGGAATATAGGGAATAAATCCTACAGACGTTGGAGTAGTGTCTGAGCTAGCAGAGGCTAAAGCAGTACGGGCACGACTCAGCTCATGAGCCAGCTCGTAGATCAGAAGATAGCTAGCAGTGATATAGCGAGAAAGGTGGCTAGCTACACTATCAGACTCTGGATCAATGACAGGGAAACAGACACAGCCATTATTGTGGAGAGAAGGATAGTAGTGGAAACCTGAGTGGTTCTGCATCCGTACCTCGTTGTAATGGAGCTCAACGAGTACCTCGAATTCAGCAAACTGGATAGCCTGAGAAGCGGTAGAAGCGTAGCCGCTTCGAGAGGTACGAGTGTAAGTGCTGGAATTGGAACTGGTGCACAGAGTAACCACGGCGTGATACTCATACACTGAGTCAGCTAGACGCTCCCGGTACACACAATAGACTGGATCGTCATCGTGGGGGTACAGCTGATGCCACATGTTACGAAGGAGATGCGGTGACGTGTATGGCATCAGCTGCAACTAGCACGGATACAGCACCAGAGCTATCTACACTCACAACCATTAGCAAGTTAGCATAAAATTAAAAATCAGTGCATGCAATGCAACAACCAGCTACAAATGTGCTACTGGCTCTCAACTACAACTCGTATCTAATGTCCAGTTAACTCGGCTTAGTCTAGCGTGGCCTACAGTCAGCCTGGCTCTGATACCAAGCGTTGTGGCACCCCGGCTCAGAGCGACCGTTTTACCCTTCATTGCCAGCCTAGAGACATTGTCTTCTGGCAACACACAACAACTTGATACAGAAAAACAACCACTTTATTCATGCTAGCGGAGCATAGTTCATATTACAACAGTTAGCGAGGCCAAGCGACACACACAATGTAGCTGGACAATATGTATATTATTTAGTAAACATAAAGGGGCCTCGATCATGACAACTACATGGCAGCGGAACAACGTCGTAGCGGGACTGGACCCACACTACGGAACCCATTCGGGTGGACCAACGGCATTCCGACGAAACCACTTCATTGTCATGACACTCTCCAGGCCACTCCGACTTAATCCCCATCGGGCTAGTCCTGGGTGGCCCTGTGTCTACCTTAAGACACCTCAAACCACCGTCGTGGCAACGATCCACTCTGGGACCCAAAAACTTAACTCATCAACGGGCTCTCAAGGTTATGCCTGCTTACTGGGCCAGGGTACAACATGCCCATAACCTTCCCTAGATGGAGGCACTGACCAGAAGCATGACAATGAAACGCATTAAGGCCGTACCATACCGGCAAATGTGGTTGCGCTGGGAAATACACGTTTTAGCAGCACCACGACCCGGTCAACAAACATATTCAAGTTGAGTTATTTATCAGGTTCAACTTAAAGTGAAAGTAACCGGTGTCATAATGCCATGTTATGCATCACTTAACATATGCATCACATATCCATGAAAATAACTAAGTCAACTACGCTCCCACAGAGCCATCATTAACTCATGATACTTCTCTGGTTAAGATCCAATCTCACTTAAACCAGAATCATTTCTAGCAATCTCATCATTTTTCATCATGCAAGAATAATAATTAAACTAATTACTAATCTCCATGGCCATATCATTTTATCATTACTCATAACTAAGTTCTTGTTAACTTATCAACAAGATTCATTTCAAATTTTCTGTAAATCAAGCATATTTAACATGCCTGGCATTCAACAGAATATAATTATCATAACAATTATTTAAAAGCATGAATAATCATAAGTTCAAGTAGGAAAATCACAAATATTGAAGTGGCACTATGAAAATGTTGTTGTGGCTTGCCTTAGTGCTGATGAGGTTCACAAACCTCCTGGTGATCCTCAAGACAAGCTTGCTCTTCTAAAAATAAATAAAACCACAAAAAGAAAACATCAAGAAACCTTCTGAAAATTACCAACAAATCTAGATAGCAAGGAAAAATCCATCTTTTGGGTGCTGCTAGATTTTTGGACAAAGAACACAATGCAAAAAGAATCAATGTATTTGGACTTATAGAACAAATGTTGTGGCTGTTTGAAGTTTCCTGGATTTAAATGAATTTGAAATAAAAATAAAACAGACTGGGGGGGGTGACGTCGAAGATGTAAATGCCCAGGGCGCCACCACTCGTACCGCTTCACGCACGTACTGAGTGGCTGACTAGCGGGCCCCGCTAGTCAGGTCCGAAGGAGGGGGAGAAGGAAACAGAGGGAGGCGGAGCTTCGCCGGAGCACACACCGGCGGCGAGGGGTCTTGGGGTCAAACGAGAGGGGGGGGTTCGAAGGAGAAGAAGATGGAGCACCTGCCCGTACCCGTAGCGTGGCTAGAGGTGACGGGACGGTGTCGGAAACGACCTCTCCAGCGGAGGCAGAGGGCAGCGGTCGCCGGAGACGAAGACGACGGTGGCTCGGGGCGGCTCCAGGGGCTCCAACAGGGCGGAACGGCCTCACCGAAGAGTGGCAGAGGCATTGGCAGGGTCGCTATCGGTGTCAAAACCGGCGGATCTCGGGTAGGGGGTCCCGAACTGTGCGTCTAGGCGGATGGTAACAGGAGACAAGGGACACGATGTTTTTACCCAGGTTCGGGCCCTCTTGATGGAGGTAAAACCCTACTCCTGCTTGATTAATATTGATGATAAGGGTAGTTCAACAGTGGATCTACCACGAGATCAGAGAGGCTAAACCCTAGAAGCTAGCCTATGGTATGATTGTTGTTCGTCCTACGGACTAAAACTCTCCGGTTTATATAGACACCGGAGAGGGCTAGAGTTACACAGAGTCGGTTACAATGGGAGGAGATCTTCATATCGTATCGCCAAGCTTGCCTTCCATGCCAAGGATAGTCCCATCCGGACACGGGACGGAGTCTTCAATCTTGTATCTTCATAGTCCAGGAGTCCGGCCGAAGGTCATAGTCCGGCCATCCGGACACCCCCTAATCCAGGACTCCCTCAGTAGCCCCTGAACCAGGCTTCAATGACGACGAGTCCGGCGCGCAAATTGTCTTCGGCATTGCAATACGTGTTCCTTCTCCGAATACTTCATAGATGATGTTGAACACAAGGATAGTGTCCGGCTCTGAAAGATAAGTTCCACATGCCACCATAGAGAGAATAATATCTGCACAAATCTAATTTGCTGATGTATTCCGTAGCGTGACGTCACGGCCAGGCCTTTATTCGAATCGTTTTACCGTTCCACCTCAGCGTGTTTAGTGAGGCGGTTTCCTTGACACGTCTTGTCAAAGCAGAGATCGTGTCCCCTTATCCCGGGATTCTCATCAATACGGGCGTGGGTAACCCAACCGTGCCTTTGGTATGACTCCCTAATTGAAAGCGAGTCTCAAACGGTTACGGGGAGGGTGCTTGGTATTCGACTCCTTTATAAAGGGACCAAGGCTCGGCTCCCTTCTTCTCAATCCAATGGAATCCACCCCTTGCTTTGAGTTCCAACACCCAAAGCTCTAGTTTTAGGTGCTTCGGACCTTCGACGATGTCCGGCTCCGACCTTCAAGGCCGGTGGATGCCTTCCTCCGTTACGGAAGAAGATGTGCGAAAGCTGAGAGATGCCAGGTATCTAACCGGTGAAATCTCGCATAGGCTGCCTGCTCAAGGGCAGGCCATTCCCGCTCCCCAGCCCGGTGAGAGCATGGTGTTCGCATCTCACTTCCTTCGGGGGCTAGGCTTCCCGATTGATCCCTTCGTGAGGGGGCTTATGTTTTATTACGGGCAGGATTTCCACGACTTAGCTCCGGAGTCCATCCTCCAAATCTCATCATTCATTATCGTGTGTGAGGCCTTCCTCCATATCACTCCTCACTTCGGATTGTGGCTAAAAACCTTCAAGGTGGAACCGAAGATGATTGAGGGGCAGCACGCTGAGTGTGGAGGAGCTATAATAAGCAAGATGGACGACGCTCCATGGCCCGAAGGCTCTTTTCAAGAGGAGCTCGGCTTATGGCAACGGGACTGGTTTTATATCACAGCCCCCAGGGGCACCACATGGGTGGCGCCACCTACTTTTCGCTCGGATCCCCCACCACGGCTAGCGTCATGGGTTAATGAAAGACTTATCTGGGGGCCGCCCAAAGACGTGCCCTTGCTGCAGGACCGCATTCGAGATCTTCTAGAAAGAGATATCAATTTGACCGTAGTGGCACAAGTCATGTTGATTCGCCGCACACTGCCCTGCAAACGTCGACCTCTCCGCCTGTGGGAATTTAATCCGGAGGGACCGCGAGTCCTCCAACATTTCATGGGTGCGACACCCGTGGAGATGTACAAATTGTTCTTCGGATCACAAGCAAGGTGTCCGGATTTGTCCGAGGACGCAGGTCTGAGCTGCAATCGTCCGGATGCTAAGGTAAGTAGCCCCGTATTTGGACACACCATCCGTATTTTCATCACAAAATTACCCTTAATAGAGTTGTCCTTTGAACAAGAGTGGATAGTGAAGGCAAAGCTTATCAGGTGTCCAGCCCCCCTGCCCGAGACTGCACTGAATCCCATGCTAACCAGGATGCTGGAGGTCGCGCTTTTGGCGGAAGGCGAAGGGGGGAACCAAGGAGCTACTGCCTCCACGAAGGAGGCTGGTAGGAAGGGAAGAATTGAAAATTCCCCTGAATAGGGAAAGAAAAGGACTGCCTCTGAAGACCCAGAGGTGATGGCCTCAAAACGGGGGAAGAAATCTTCACCAGAGGGTTCGGCACCGGAGAACGCCCCGTCTGAATCGCCCCCTAAAGGGGACCCGCTCTCTCCCGAGACATAAGTGAAGGGAGGGGTTCCATAATAAATGACACTCCTGTCTTATTTCTGAGGAAATTGACCGAAACATTACCTTGCAGTTCGGATCTCAACCCTTCTCAGCAGAGCTCATCTTCAGGGGATCTTCGTTCGGAGATGATAGAGAGAAAAACGCCTCCTCTTGTTGCACCGTCTCACGAGGGAGGCGACCCTAAGGTGTCGTCTCGGAGGGATTTCCCAAGTCCGGACCCTGAAAAAGGTGGTCAGGCTAGTCCGGCACCCTCTGGTGCGCAGTCGGAGGGGCTGAAGGATCTGCTTGGTAGGGCGTCCATCTCAGAAGAACACCGTATGTTGATGAATACGGTGATTGGAAGGGTTTCATCCACGGAAAGCGGATTGTACGAGGCTGCCAAGAGTTTGCTAACAGGCTTTGAGGTATGCAAAAAGTTGTACCTTTTGGTAGAGCCGCATATTAAATGCGCCCTGTATAAATAGAAGCCCCTGAGACTCTGTGTGTCGTCAAGAGTAACGGCGCACAGAGGATCTTAACCCCAGGTATAATATGAAGGTGGCGAGGTGTTCGGTGGCTAGCCGGACTGATGAATCTGCCGAGCTAAAGAGGCAACTTGACGTAGCAGATGCCGACATCGCGCTTGTAAATAAGCGGCTGGACGAGGCACAAGGTATGTTCCAAAGACACCTGGTAATAGGATCTCAATGCTCGGGCCTTACATATATGTGCACAATGTAGATGGTGCTGCTGCCGTGGAGAACCTTTGGGTGGAACTTGCCCGAGCCAAGGAGCAAGCAAGGAGAAGCGATGCGGCTGCCGTTAAAGCGGCTTAAGAGCTAAAAGCCGAACAGGCTGCTCACTGCCAGAGCAAAAAGGTGGTAGCCGAAATGGCCATAAAATTGAAGGATGCTACCGACCGTTGTAAATTTCTTGAACAAGAAGATAGGCCGTCTCAGAAGGACCTTGAAAAGATCACTGCCGAAGCCAAGTATAATCGCTCTGCAATGAGAGCTATGAAGGAGCAGCTGCGTCAGGCCACAGATATCACGTCTGGAAAGCCTTATATGCTGCGGATGAAGTTCGGAGACCCCAAGTATGCTCCGTTAGACCGGCAGTGGAGTGCGGAAAACACTTATCTGGATTTGGCAGCTAGTGCGGCGGACGCGACCGAACACTTCCGTGGCCAAGGTGACCATGGATTGGAAGAGCTTTTCTGGTCTCAGTTCCACAATCCAGAATGCCCACTTTCGGTATCCGACCGTTTGGCCACCTAGGCAGAGCTGAACAGGTTATCCGGACTCGCCATGAGGTATGTTGCGAGTCGTTTGTGGCTGGAGAAGTCGGAGCCGAAGAGTTATTTTGGCTTGGTGCAGCAGTTCCTTGGTTCGGTGCCGCATGCTGATGCAATGAAGAGGTCGGCGTGCATTGAGGGCGCACAGATGGCTCTTGCCCGTGTCAAAACATACTGGGCGGATATGAAGGCCAGTGTTGTTACATCCCGGGATTCGGACGAAAGCCGAGTACCTGCCAAGCACTATTTTGAGGAAGTTCTCCATGGCGCTCGTTTAATAGAGTCGCAGTGCTCGAAGGATGTTGTGCTCGAATAGCTTATACTATTTGTAAAACGAATATTTTGATGGAAAAAGATTTTTATACTTGTGCTTGCAAGAATTATTATGCCTCCTGTGTGGCCGTTTAATGTATATATTTGTATATAGCCTTAAAGATGGCAGTCATTGGCTTCAGCCCCCACGCATAGAATGCGGGGGTATTCGCAAAAAGGCGCCTTTTCACACTTAATCCAACATCTTGGTCCTATAAAGGAGGTGGTGGAGCGGCGAACTAGGCAACCGGACTATAATGCTTTATCACCTTCACTTAGCCATAGGAGTTTGACAGTGGGGCTACTGAATAGCCCCTAGGGGCACCGCGCTCACCCGAATTCGGGGCGCGAGTGTTCCTAACTGGGAAGCGACCCTTCGTTAATGCGGAGGAATCCTAAAGATTCCAAAAGTTATCGAGTGGTTGACCAGTCTCTCGCTATATCATGACAGTTTCTCTACTGAGGTGCTCGCCTGGCCGAACCGGCGCACAATCGTAGTAGTTCTCCTGGTGCCAGTTAGCCGATATGACGGAACGTAAGGCAGCAAAACACAGGAGCCGGGCAAAACCAACATTTGACCAAAGACATGATTCGGAGCTGATGCATATAGGGCCAAACTCGCGACGCAGAACACTCCCTAAGGTATTTGGTCTTTATGAGGACGGGCCGCAATAGAGACCTTGGTAAAAAAGCCCCTGGTGTCCGGGTACGCGCAAAAATTCTGGCGTGGCCACATGCCAAGATGCCAACCTCCTCCTCGGTTATAGAGAAAACCGGGGGATGTTGTCAACAAGAGACAGTAAAAAAGGTTCACACAGGGACTTAATCTGAAAAGAATCCTTGAAACGGGTCCCTGCTGCACGTCTGCGCCTGTGTCTCCGTTGTGCCGTATCCTGGACGGGCGTAGCACGATGTTCGTCTGCGAAAGAGAGGAACTTAGTAAAAAATAAGCGTGCGAGAAATCTATATTAAAATAAACAAAATATAGTTGGAGCAAGAATTGAGCCGCATTGTCTCCGGGCGTGAACACGCGGAGCCCCTTGTACGGGGTTATGCGGCTATTAAGCATGTTTACACCGGACTCGTCGAGCCATGTCAGGGATAGTAGGGCTGGACTAGTGGGCGGCTGTCCAGGCGGCCGCACCTTTGCCCGTACTTTGGGGGTCAATTTATATTCCCCTGTAATGAAATGATGCCCCTTGGGCCGGGCATTTTAAGTGTAAGGGATGCGTAATGCGGTGTTGCGTTAAAGCGGGCGAAAGCTTCACGTCCCAGTAGCGCTTGATAGCGACTTACGAATGGGCCGATGTGGAATGTTAGCTTTTCGCTTCGGAAGTTGTCGGTTGAGCCGAACGTGACTTCTAACGGAAGGGAACCCATACTTTGGGTATCTGGACCCGGCATGACTCCTTGAAAGGAAGTGTTGCCATGGCGGATTATAGCTGGGTTTACCCCGAGTTTGCGGATTGTGTCCTGATATAACAACTTCAAGTCACTGCCGCCGTCCATAAGGACTTTTGTAAATTGGAGTCCGTTAATAATCGGATTCACGACCAAGGCAGTCCAGCCTGCGTTCCGGGCTCCTTTGGAGTAATCCTGATGATCGAAGGTGATTGGTTGTAACAACCAGTGGCGGTGCTCCTCTGGGGCTGGCCGTACGGCGCGTGTCTTCGTAAGCGCCATTCTGTTTTTCCCTTTTGTCATCTGAAGTGAATTTACTGTCTTGACTTCTTGTGGGAACTTCTTTTGTTCTCCGTTGTTCTGCTTGTGGGGTGCGTCGTCATCCTCGCTTGGTGTGTCGAGCCCCTTGTGTTCGGCGTTGAGTTTGCTGGACTGCTTGAAGACCCAACAATCTCTATGGGTATGGTTTGCAGGTCTCCCAGGAGTGCTCTGGATTTGACATATTTTGTCCAAGATTTTGTTGAGGTTGGATAGCTCGTCCCTGTCATCTTTGGGGGCGGCTTTTTTCTGATTTTGCCGAGAGCTTTTGAATCCAGCGTTTACTACTGTGCTCATCGGGCTGTTGTCCTTTATCCGGCGCGGTTCTTTGTTATGGCGCGGTTTCCCGTTCCCATCTCTGGGTTCGGATGTATTCGGGTCGCTGGTGCTGCTTCTTGCCAACCAGCTGTCCTCTCCTGCACAAAAGCGGGTCATGAGGCTTGTTAATGCGGCCATTGTTCTTGGCTTTTCTTGGCCGAGGTGTCTGGCGAGCCATTCGTCTCAGGCACTGTGTTTCAAAGCTGCTAGAGCCTCGGCGTCCGGCCAGTCGACTATCTGATTCTTTTTAGTGAGGAATCTGTTCCAGAGTTTCCGGGCTGCTGAGTTATATGACTCAGATCATCTGCATCCGGAGGTCGGACATAGGTCCCTTGAAAATTTGCCCGGAAAGCATCCTTGAGCGCTTCCCAACTTCCCATGGTGTTTTCGGGAAGGCTTTTAAGCCAATGCTGGGCTGGCCCTTTGACCTTAAGGGGTAAGTATTTTATGGCGTGGAGGTCATCTCCTCTGGCCATGTGTATGTGGAGAATATAATCCTCAATCCAGACTCCAGGGTCGGTTGTTCCGTCATATGCTTCTATGTTTACGAGCTTGAATCCCGCTAGAAATTCGTGGTCTAGCACCTCTTCGGTGAAACATAGGGGATGCGCGGCTCCCCTGTATTTAGGTGTGCCGCGATGTTCGGATATTTTTTGCATTGCATTGCCCACTGGAGCTTGCTTTCTCGGCCCGTAGATGGATCTGGTTGGGCCAGTTTTTTGATGCGAATTCTTGGACGGGTCGCGCGTTGTATTGAGTGCGGCGCCCTTCATTGCTTGAGATCGATCGTGGGGTCGTCTATCCGGCCTTGTGGCTTCCTTATTTTTTGACTGCTGGGGCTTTATGTCCTCTTCATCAAATTCCGGAAGTAGTTTCCACTTCGGATAGCTCTTTGTATGACGATTGTTGCCGTATTTGTGTGCGGTATTGAGTACTTTGCCCCATCTGATCCTGAGTGCATCTTCCACTGTTTTGAGCCTCCGCTTCTGCTTTTTCAGGCTACGTGCAGTGGCAATGAGCCTTTGGTGGAGGTTTTGATGTTCTAGCAATTTGTCCGGTGTGAGGTCGTCCGGACTATTATCTTTCCCAGGGATGGGTTGTTCGGATTGTCCGCCCTATTTGGACGGTTGCTCGATGGCATGTTCGTCTTCCGTTGATTCACCCTGCTCTATGGCTGGGTCTTTGTCGAGGTGGGGCTTGGCCTTGCGCTTACGCCGCCGCTTTGATTGTTTTTCCAGGGAGCGATCCCTAGTTGTGCCCTTTTGATCCTCATTGTCATTTCTGTTAGGTGTGTCCACCATGTATACATCGTATGATGAGGCGGCTTTACAATGCCCTATAGGTGCTGGTTCTTGTTCGTCTCCTTTATTAGCGTCCATACCGTCGATGTCTTCGGAGTCGAAGTCGAGCATGTCGGTTTGATCGTCGACAATGGCTACCAAGTGGGTGGTGGGTGGGTATTGAATTTCTTCGTTGACCGCATCCCAACCATGCTGACCGTAATCCGGCCAGGGCTCTCCTGACAAAGAGAGAGACTTTAGTGAATTCAGGATGTCACCAAAGGGCGAGTGCTGAAAGACGTCCGCGGCGGTGAACTCCATGATCGGATCCCAATCGGGTTCGATCGGAAGGGGTGCGGAATATACGGAGTCCGGAGAGGACCCCGGCACCTTGGAGTCACGGTCCCTGTAAAGGACTAGGCTAGTATTCGGCTCTATTGCCGTAGAGATTACGGCTCCCGGGGTGGCGCCCAACCGTCCATCCCCGACTAGTGCAGCAGGCTCCGAGCTAATGGTCAGAGCGGGCACCCGAGCGACGCTCTGGGCGTTGTCCGGCGGCAGAGCTAAATCATGCCCATCGTGACAGTGCAGCGTGCTCAGCCATGGCTCGAATCCGTCGAAGATCAAGTCCCCGCGGATGTCGGCTGTGTAATTTAAGCTTCCAAACCTGACCTGATGGCCAGGGGCATAGCTTTCGATCTGCTCCAGATGGCCAAACGAGTTGGCCCGCAGTGCGAAGCCGCCGAATACGAAGATTTGTCCGGGGAGAAAGGTCTCCCCCTGGACCGTGTCGTGATTGATGATCGAAGAAGCCATCGGGCCTAAAGGCGACGACACAGAGGAACTCTCAATGAAGGCACCAATGTCGGTGTCAAAATCGGCGGATCTCGGGTAGGGGTCCCGAACTGTGCGTCTAGGCGGATGGTAACAGGAGACAAGTGACACGATGTTTTTACCCAGGTTCGGGCCCTCTTGATGGAGGTAAAACCCTACTCCTGCTTGATTAATATTGATGATAAGGGTAGTACAAGAGTGGATCTACCACGAGATCAGAGAGGCTAAACCCTAGAAGCTAGGCTATGGTATGATTGTTGTTCGTCCTACGGACTAAAACTCTCCGGTTTATATAGACACCGGAGAGGGCTAGGGTTACACAGAGTCAGTTACAATGGGAGGAGATCTTCATATCGTATCGCCAAGCTTGCCTTCCATGCCAAGGAAAGTCCCATCCGGACACGGGACGGAGTCTTCAATCTTGTATCTTCATAGTCCGGGAGTCCGGCCGAAGTTCATAGTCCGGCCATCCGGACACCCCCTAATCCAGGGCTCCCTCAGTCGCCCTGGACTGGGAGGGGTTGGAGCTCCGGGGATGATCTGAAGGGGATCGCCAGTGAGCTTGAGCTCGGGGATGGCAGCCCGCGGCCTGCCCGGTCGGGCTGCGGCTTCTACTAGCTTGTGGAGGGTGTGGGAGTAGTTGCGGGTGCTCAAAGAGGATGGGGGTGGCGACATTTATAGGCGGGCGGCGAGAGGGGTTCGGGATCCGCCAGAGGACACCTGTCCACGGCTCCCAGCAATGAACGACGCGCGCGAGAGAGAGAGAGGGAAGAGGATGGAGATCACGTAGAAACTATTGGCGGGTGCGGATGAGCATAGGGGCGAGGGGGAAGACGACGAGCACAGTGTGCCGCGCACTGTGTCATTTGCTACACCGTGCCCGTGCCCTCTGCGGCAAGCTCCGGTGTAGGCGAGTGCAAGGGGGGAGTTAAGGGAGTGGAGACGAGGATGGTGGCAAGGTTTGGCATGCTCGCGCAGGCTGGGCAGCGAGCACGCGCTAAACAGAGCGCTAGTCGGCACGTAGAGTGCGTGTTTTGCATGCCAGAACGCCCGGACGAACGCGGTCACTGTGTGTACTATGACATCAGGCCGCCCTAAGCGCTAACTTGATGTCTGGCGTGTAGTCCTTGGTAGATTGGAGTGTTACCACGGTTGGGCTTGGATCCAGGTGCAGTAGAAATGGATTTGTACTGCAAGCAAGTTTCTGGACAGTAACTTTGGAGGTTTACCGTTGTCAAACCACTGGGAGTTTGGGGCTGAGCTTTGGAGGCTTGCTTACACTTACTAGGGTAAATACGCACAAGAAAAACCAGCTACAATGGAGCTAGTAAAATGGTAGTTGCTGTAGAAACTACCATTTCTGTCCAGAAATGAAATTATTTTCTGTAGCAAAAATATTCCAAAGAGTGATGAAATATTTTTGCTCAGAAAGGTGCCCTAGGGTTCAAATAATAATTGGGATTTTTCTAGGGATTCTTGGGGCATGAAAAATTAGGGTTGCTTTGGAGCACAAAGGGCTAACTAGGGTTTTGGAGGGCAAAATGAATATTTTTCATTTAAGAAAAATATTCCAAGCAATATGTTGAGTTGATCCCGGAGTGAAATGATGGTTTGAGGAGGAGAAGAAGCAC
Source organism: Triticum aestivum (assembly GCF_018294505.1). NCBI lineage: Eukaryota > Viridiplantae > Streptophyta > Magnoliopsida > Poales > Poaceae > Triticum > Triticum aestivum. The sequence continues at coordinate 649,954,326 of NC_057801.1, read as the reverse complement.
TTGGGTGAAAGTCAAGGGGTACCCAAGTGGCTAAGTCCAAATGAAATGATTCAAAAAACTCCAAACTCAAAACCAACTCAACTGAAAACCAGGCAAAGAAAAGAGGGCAAAAACCAGGCTGTCATAGAAATTTTGCAAAAAGGTACCCACACACCTCTTCACATTTGCAAATAAGGCCTTCCCTTGTTCATCCTTTTCTCTCACAAGATAAACTAGTCATACGAATGCATTTTGATGTTACGTGCAACGCACGGGCATCTTGCTAGTAAGAATGAAAACAAACGACAAAAAAATATTTGGACGGTGGTTCGAAGTCATGACCGCGGGCACAACGGACAAGGTGGCCTTGTATTGGTATGCTGAGCCGTCTGTTTTAAGTTTTAACACACATGAGCTGGTGTGGTGATTATACACACACGCACGCATGCACGTGAACTGCATGCATGCGACACTCACACAAACACATGCACCCACACACGCATGCAACACTCACATGTACACACGCAGCCACACACGCACACAAACACACACAGCCACACACGCACACATGCATGCATGCATCCACACACCAGTACACCACACCACCAACACACACACTCACGCTCAAGTGCTCAACCTACACGTGCATGCGCACACATCAGGCCCTGATAGACACATACACAACCAGGTGATTCCCGCACACGGGTTGGAGTCTTGCCGCGCCTGCGTAAATTTGTGTTTATCTGACCTTTTCCCTATGCGAACTGACAGGTGGGACCCACAAGGAACATGGTCAATTTAACTAGTCAACATGGCGCCATGCAGACTATTTGGTCGGTCAATAGAGTCCAATCCGATGCTGAACCGTGAGCAAGTGACCGTATAATCACTGCAAAACGTATATAGTGACCGTAATCAGCTTATTCTAAAGTTCGGTGACCGTATTACGCTTTTCTCTCTGTAGGCCCTCCAAAACTACATCTCTACACGTTCTTGCTTGTTACATCTAACAACTATGCAATACAACACTACTATTACACTCTAACACAATAAATCATATGTGTTTTTAGTTTTACTAGATATCATATTGTTACTTAATTATTCAGTTTGCATACATTAAAATTGCCTTTGAAATGTATGGACAGTATCATCTATCGCGCGGGAAAAAACCCGCCCTTTCCTGTTTAATCGGGTTTGTATCGATGGATCGTGCGAAACAGCAAAACTATAATACTATACAGTACAAGTGACAGTTCACTGGGCCGTCGTGTCGTGTACTCCACCATCATAAGAGTGGACCGCTCACTTTCATAAATCTTTTAGTCCCTTTCGCTGACATGTGGGACATGAGGCTACCGAGTCCACGTGTCATACCGGAATACAGTGCAGAGCAGCCGGGGTGAAGCACCCTAGTCATGGTGCCGGCGTAGTAATGATAAATGAGGTGTCAAATCACAAAGTTGCACCTTTCCCGCAGTTAAGTTGGAGGAACGAAGTAATAATGCTAAAAAAAGAAGTTGGAGGGACGAAGCAACCATCATTTCACTCGTTGCTGAATCCGCTTCTCCCTCATCTTCTTCAACTTAACCACGTGTTGCTTCTGTTGTTGTTCTACGTCATGTGGGACGTGGATCGGCTTGGTAAAGCACTAACACATGGGACCGCATGTTAGCAAACCGCCAGGACAACATTTTCTAAAAATAAGAAACCTCCCCCGCCACCCACGCGGCAAAATCACCTCCTTTTTGCTAATCTTGATTCTATAATTTTTTAGATCAATATAATTGAGATTTGTATAGATAGCACACAGGAGCAAAACCAAGTGGTACGGTTAAGGGCATCCACAATGTGTAGCCAAATGTGAAAAATAGCTTTTGGCATCGTGGGAACCATTGTGGACGGTGTTGCCAAAGCCAAAAAGAAGGAACCGAAGCTCCCTGATTGATTGATTGAAAGAATAGAAAAATGCAATGTCTCTCCTCTTTCTCCCATGCTTGGACGCATGTAGTACAGTATAGAGCATAGAGTCTACTCCCTGTCCCTTCTATCACAAATCACAAAGCAGTGAGGCATCAAATCACAAAAGCACGGACGAAGCAACCATCATTTCACTATTTGCTAACTCCGCTTCTCCATCGTCTTCTTTGAGAAACCATCTCACTATACTAAGCTGGACGGACGACGCTATTGTGTACTAGTAGTACTAGTACATTTGCGCGTCCTTTGGTTCAACGGACTTCCTGGATGCAAATAAGGCGGTTGTCTCAGCTTGCAGGCGGCACTTGCGAACGACTTACCGTGGTCTCCCTCAAGGCCTCAATGGTGTTCTCCGTCGAATGCACTTCGCCAAACCACAACGTTCGAGATATCATCAACGTCACCGCAATGGGGAAGGAAGTCAAATATAGTTACTACCTCCATTTTTTTGTACACAAGGCCAGTATATCGAAATTACAATTTGCAAAAGGCCACTAACACTAATCGAGGCAAAATTGATGGGGTTTGCCTCGTACTAGCAACCAAGGACATTAATATCCCCTGCATGCATGCAGAAGTGAGAAGGTTGGTTTAATGGCGCTGCATTAATCAAGTGATCAGGAGTGAGATGGTTAGCTCTTTGGTCTTTGGAGAAAAAATACGCATTAATTGACACGTAAAACGAGGATTTGTATCGATTAAATACCGCGAAGGAAAACCCCGCCTTTCTTTTTTAACACTAGTACTCCTAGTACATCCTGTTTGGGTCTAGGCCTTGCATTGCCATACTTCGCCAAACATTTTTTGCCAAGCTTGCCTAAAGTTTTCAAAATGAGGAGGTACACTTGCGCATGGCTATCGCGGTCACACCGCACCCTCACACGGTCGCTCCTGCACGCCGCGGTCGCACCGCACCCTCACATAGTCGCTCCTGCACACTGCAAACCCAACCAAGGGAACGCACCCTCACTGACACGTGCTGTCGCATGTGAACACATAATTTTCGTTCATAGAGTATGTTTATCCAACCGCATGTTGGGGAGTATCCGTACGACCCATGCGGTGGTCTGTTGGAGAAGAAGAAGAGGTGAGGAAGAAGGGTTAGGAGACGTAGGATATTCATCCAACCGCCTGAAATGGTAGACTACCCAAGTCAGGCGACTTGTATTACAAATATATGTTTTTACACAGCAAAAGATCCATAAAAACAACAACATAAGGAAAAACAATCACTGCTAGCGGAACAAGACGACCTCGTCGTCTTTGGCTGCCGGCGCGAACCAGCCGTAGCTACCGACGTGTGTCTCCGCACCGTGGTTGTCCTCGACCTCCAGCTACTCGTTCACGTGGAGCGTGCGGGCACTCTGCATGGATGAGAGCACAGCCCGGTTCCACCTCCACGAGGGCATCGATGGCAGCGGCATCCGCGCGCTCCGCATCGAGTCGAGCCTCCGCCGCCCGGTTCAAGTCTAGGACGTCCGGTTCCGCCTACAGGAGGGTGTCGATGAGATCGGCATCCGCGCGCTCCGCGTCGAGTCGAGCCTCTGCCTCCCATTTCAAGTCCAGGACGTCTGGTTCCACCTGTAGGAGGGCCTCGATGGCAGCGGCATCCGCGCGCTCCGCCTCAAGTTGAGCCTCCGCCGCCCGGTTCACATCCATGATATCCGGTTCTGCCTACAGGAGAGCCTTGATGGCAGCGGCATGTGCGCGCTCCGTGTCGAGTTGAGCCTCTGCCTCCCAGTCCTCCTTTAGTATCACCATGTTGAACCGCTGGTCCACCTGCACCATGGGGGACTCGGACGCCGGCACGAAGTCGACGTCCATCTTCTCATACCCATCGGGGGCCTTCTGCACCGCGACCTCCGCCATGAACATTGGATCGGCTTCCTCCTCCTCGTAGCTTGGCTCCAGAGAACTCGGGGATTGGCCCGCCGCAAAGCGAGCTTGGGAACGGAGGTCTGTGGCGCCGACCGCCACCGCGATTTCTGCGCGGTGCTCCGGCGTCAGCATCTTGTAGTAAGTGATCTTGCGGTGCACCATGGCTTTCCAGCGAACTAGGGGACGCTTGATGCGCGCTAGGGGATCGAAATGTGGGGGAATGGGCTGGAGATTAGGTGTGGTTTTAGGGCAGTGGCTGGCGTAGCCCGAGCAGCGAAGGTTCTAGTGTGAATAGTGGTTTGTGTGTTGATGGGTCAATCAATTTTGACTGTACATCGCTCTTGTCGCGTTCGCATTGCATCTCGGCACGCTGGACCCTCCACGTCGCTCACCGAATGGAACGCGCTTCGTCTTGCATTTTCGCTCACTTGTGGGACTGCAGTTGAGAGCAAACTGACGTCCCTCCTCCTCCCCTGCCTGCGTCATTTATTATACTACCACTCCCTCTGTTTTATGCGGAGTAAATAAAAACAGAGGGAGTATACTACGAATGAGGATCCCCTGACGTGGCCGAACCCATTGAGTAACTGACATGCGGGGCCTAGCAAGCATGGGGTCCGCCAGTAAGTGACTGAAAGGGAGGGTAAGGCAGGGATACCTACGTCAGAGGATCCACTTCCACTACTACTCCCTCCTTCCATTTACTATACAGGGCCTAATGCATTTTTCCAGGCTAACTTTGACCAAATGTTAGAGTAATAATATATGACATGCAACTTACACAAAGCATAAGGTCAAATTCGTATGTGAAAGGAGTTTCCAATGATATAATTTTCACATTATACATCTCATGTACTATTAATCTTGTCAATAGTCAAATGCAGTTTTAAAAACGCATTAGAGCATGGTTAATAATATAGCCAGTCGCTGGCTATGAGGGACTGCCATGTCATCTATAGCCATCATCTATTATATGCACGCATATGGTAGTGTGGGTGAGGGACTCCCGGATTAGGGGGTATCCGGATAGCCGTACTATGACCTTTGTGCCGAACTCCTGGACTATGAAGATACAAGATTGAAGACTTCGTCCCGTGTCCGGATGGGACTTTCCTTGGCGTGGAAGGCAAGCTTGGCGATACGGACATGTAGATCTCCTCCCATTGTAACCGACTCTGTGTAACCCTAGCCCTCTCCGATGTCTATATAAACCGAAGGGTTTTAGTCCGTAGGACGAACAACAATCATACCATAGGCTAGCTTCTAGGGTTTAGCCTCACTGATCTTGTGGTAGATCTACTCTTGTACTACCCATATCATCAATATTAATCAAGCAGGAGTAGGGTTTTACCTCCATCGAGAGGGCCCGAACCTGGGTAAAAACATCGTGTCCCTTGTCTCCTGTTACCATCCGCCTAGACGCACAGTTCGGGACCCCCTACCCAAGATCCGCCGGTTTTGACACCGACATTGGTTCTTTCATTGAGAGTTCCGCTGTGCCGTCGCCATCAGGAAGGATGCCTCATCCCGTCTTTAAAGACGGCATTGTCGCTAAAGGAGCTTTGGCTATTGGCCAAACTCTCCGGCTAGGCAGTTTTCTTATGACTGCATGTTCGGCCGCCGCGCCGACGGTGACTTCTTGGGTCATCGAAAGCAATTTCCACGTCAACTCAGAACTCGCCGAGCAGTTAGATCTGATGGAGCTCTCTTCCTTAAATGAGCTCTTGGATCACATTGCCGCCCTGGGAATCGCTACAGACTACTATCAGATTGGGCTTAAACCCGATCCGAGAGAGATTAACTCTCCCCAGGTCACCCACCACGTCGTAGTGGTGGAGTAACAATGCGGCAAGTCTTCATCTATCTTAAGGACTAGTTATGTCCAGATTCCCGACCCCTCAAAGCCGGATACCCGCGGAGGGGAGGACGTCACTCAAGCCCTGAACCTAAAGTTAGGCAGCGGGCTAGAATCATTGGACAACATCCAAGAACCCAAGCTTCCGAGTTCGGAAACTCCTTGGCCCCTGAGTCTCAGATTGGGCGAGGTTCCGGATTTAATTCCACCCGCCCACCCAAATATAAGGGATCTATCCCAAATTCGGCAAGAGCCCGCAGAAACAGTACACCATTACTGGGTCAGATTCCTCTTGGTTATGAACAGGATAAAGGACTGCCGCGAGGAGGATGCAATTTCATTCTTCTGCAATAATTGCACGGACAACGGAATCCTCAACGCCACAAGTCGCCGTGAAATTACATGCTTCGCCGACTTGGCATCCATTGTACGAAAGTACTGTGCGATGGAAAGCGCCTGGAAAACCGAAATAAATTTTTGGGACAATCCGGCCCTGAGTATAACCCCAGTCTGAAACTAAAGGGTGCATTATCACCAGGCACCTGGGTTAAACAACAAAAAGCAAAAACCCTCTGTAGGGCATGGAACCGTACTGGAGGGATGGCTCAATGGACCCTATAAAATTCATAGTACGGAGGGTGCCACACCAACTCATAGCCTTAGAGCATGTTGGATACTCCGGCAGGTGGCCAGGAGTGGCGAGGAGCTTCTAACTCCAGAATTCACAGAGCACCAGCCCAGGGATACCAGTACGGTATTAACAGTCTTCGAGACTTTCGTGTCAAATAATATGCGGAAACAAACACTCCGCAGCGTTGCCGAAGTCTACCAAGTAGCAACAATAAACCCATGGAGTGACACGGCTATTACCTTTAATGCCAGTGATGAACCTAAATTCTGAACAGCCCGAGCACCAGCCTCATTGGTCCTCAGTCCAACAGTGGACGGCTTTCGCCTTACCAAGGTACTCATGGACGGTGGCAGCGGATTGAACCTCATTTATGAGGAAACCCTTCAAAAAATGGAAATAGACTGGAGCCGCATTGAGCGGAGCAACACAACCTTTAGAGGAATAATCCCCAGTCGGGAAGCGTGCTGCATAGGAAAAATCACACTGGATGTGGTGTTCGGCACGCGGATAATTACAAGTCCGAGGAGGTCACGTTTCAAGTGGCCACATTCAGCAGCGGATACCACGCTCTATTAGGGCGAGAGGCATTCACAATTTTTCAAGCTATACCCCATTACGGGTACATGAAGCTCAAAATGCCCGGACCCAACGGAATCATCACTCTTGCTAGTGACCCGGACATAGCACTCCGCACCGAAAACAAGACAGTCGCACTGGCCCTTGAGGCACTATCCGAAGCCCTAGCGGCCGAAGAACTAACTGCGCTGCGCTCCACGGTGAACAGGGATGACGTGATACTCGATAAAAGATCCAAGTCCACCTCCTTTAAACCGGCAGACAAAATAGTCAAATTCCAAGTCCATCCAACAGACCCTACAAAAACGGCCTCCATCGGGGTGCACTTAAACCCTGATGTAGACACCGCACTACGAGAATTCCTATGCGAAAATTGGGACATCTTTGCCTGGCACCCTTCAGACATGCCAGGAATCCCATGCAGGCTGGCCGAACATAGCCTAAACATCCTAAAAGGATTCAAGCCTGTCAAGCACGCTCTCCAGCGTTTCTCCGAACCTAAGAGACAAGACATGGAAGAGGAGCTAGCCAAACTACTAGAGGCCGGATTCATCAGAGATATAAAACATCCGGACTGGCTAGCAAACCTGGTGATGGTACAAAGAAGGACAAATCCTGGCGCCTCTGCATCGATTTCAAGGACCTCAACAAGGCTTGCCCAAAGGATCCCTTCCCCCTCCCCCGCATCGATCAAATTATCGATGCTACCGCAGGACACGATTCATTGTGATTCCTCGACGCATACTCCGGCTACCATCAAATTAAGATGGCAGAGCCAGACCAAGCCACAACGGCATTCATCACCCCATACGGCCCATTTTGCTTCAACACAATGCCCTTCGGGCTCAAAAACGCCGGCGCAACATATTAGCGCATGATTCAGACATGTCTGGCAAACCAGATCGGCAAAACAGTAGAAGCATACATAGACGACGTGGTCGTCAAAACCAAGCATGTCGAAACTCTAGTAGATGACTTGCGGCTCACATTCGATAACCTCTGAACATGTGACATCAAGCTCAACCCGGAAAAATGCGTTTTCGGCGTGCCAGCTGGAAAGCTCTTGGGCTTCATTGTATCCGGTAGAGGAATTGAAGCAAACCCAGCCAAGATCTGAGCTCTGTCACAATTGGATATTCCAAAGGACCTCAAACAAATACAAAAATTGACTGGATGCGTGGCGGCTCTAAGCCGCTTCATCTCCCGCTTGGGAGAAAAGGCATTACCCCTTTATCGCCTCCTCCGGTGCACCGAACACTTCGAGTGGACGGATGCTTCCACGGCCGGACTAGAAGAAATAAAAGCCATATTGGCAACAAACCCGGTCCTGGCCGTGCCTAACATCGGTGAAGTAATGCTATTATACATTGCGGCAACCCATCAAGTTGTAAGCGTAGTGCTCGTCGTCGAACAAGAAACGGACGGACACAAATTCGCCATTCAAAAACCAGTTTACTACATGTCCACTGTCCTCACTCCATGCAAGTCACGGTACCCGCATTATCAGAAGATAGCGTACGCGGTGTTTATGGCATCCCGGAAGCTACGACACTACTTTCAAGAGTGTTCGACAACAGTAGCCTCCGAAGTACCTCTTAACGATATTATAAACAACCGCGACGCGACGGGCCAGATTGCCAAATGGGCCATTCAGCTCCTCCCGTTCGACATAACCTATAAGCCACGGCGGGCTATCAAGTCGCAAGTTTTGGCCAACTTTGTCGCCGAATGGACTGAAGCCAAACTCCCTAAAGAGTACGACACATATTCCAACTGGATCATGCACTTCGACGGCTCCAAAATGTTAGCGGGTCTGAGGGCTGGCGTTGTTCTGACGTCCCCAACAGGAGATACAGTTCAATATGTACTCCAGATAATGTATACGGACTCTAACAACGCAGCCGAATACGAGGCCCTTCTACATGGTCTGCGGATGGCAGTCTCCATGGGCATCCAACGCCTAGAGGTGCATGGGGATTCGAACCTCGCGATATCCCAAATAAATGGAGACTTTGATGCCAAGGATCCGAAAATGGCAGCTTATCGCAACGCCGTCCTAAAAATGTCAGCTCGGTTCGAGGGGCTCGAATTTCACCATATAGCCCGGGAAAACAATCAGGCATCAGACGTCTTGGCATGCATCGGCGCAAAGCGCAATGCAGTCCCCCACCCCCAACATTTTCTTGGAGAGGCTATTCAAGCCATCCGTATCATGGGAAGGGGAATCCGGAAATAACAGCCCGGACCCAACCACACCGCCCAACACCGAACATTCTGACACAACGGGAGGCTATGCCAATGAAGTAACATCCTCAGCCCACGTAATAATAGCAGTCATTGCCCCGTGGACAGAACCATTCCTAGCCTACCTAACTAGGCAGGAACTTCCCGAGGACCAAAACGAGGCACGCTGCATAGTGCGGCTATCTAAAGCCTATAAAGTCCATGAAGGGGAGCTTTATAAGAAAAGCACTACCGGAGTCCTTCAAAGGTGTATCTCCGAAGAGGAGGGGCGGAATCTTCTGGCTGAAATTCATGCCGGACTCGGCGGGCACCACACCGCAGCCTGGGCCCTTGTTAGCAAGGCCTTCCGTACATGATTTTATTGGCCGACGGCCCGGGCAGATGCTCAGGACTTAGTCCAACGATGCGTCGATTGCCAACTCTTTGCTAACCAAAGCCATATGCCACCCACCGCCCTCCAAACTATACCCATCACCTGGCCCTTCGTGGTCTGGGGGCTTGACATGGTTGGACCCCTTAAAGGAGGAACCCACAAGCAAAAATGCCTACTGGTCATGGTGGACAAATTCACCAAATGGATAGAGGTCAAGCCTGTTAAGACGGCCGAATCCGGACCAGTGATAGACTTCATATCAGGGGTCGTACACCGTTACGGCATCCCTCACAGCATCATCACTGATAACGGCACGAACTTTACGGCCGACGACGTCAAACTCTGGTGCAAAAACATGGGCATCAAGCTCGACTACGCTTCAGTCTATCACCCACAAACTAACGGTCAAGTCGAGCGAGCAAATGGTCTAATAATGACCGGCATCAAACCCAGATTAGTGCGGTCCCTCAGGGAATCTAACACGCATTGGGTAGAGGAGCTCAACTCCGTACTCTGGGGGCTGCGGACCACTCCGAATTGCACAACCAGATTCACACCATTCTTTATGGTATACGGCACAGAGGCAGTTCTGCCCTGCGACATATTTCATGACTCACCTCGCGTGCGCATGCACGAAGAAAGAGAAGACGACCTCGATCGGCAGGACAGCTTGGATGCCTTGGAGGAGGAGCGTGACGTGGCAAAAGCCCGTTCAGCATTCTATCAACAGCAAGCTCGAAGATATCAAAGCAAAGAAGTACGGGCCAAAACTTACAATGTTGGTGAGTTAGTTCTACGCCTGCCGAACCCATCGAACGCAGCCCGTCTCCGAAGATTCTACGCCTAGCGCCAGACTCTGTGTTCGTCTCCTTCCTCTGTCCATTTATTATACATTAGTTGTCTTACATTTCTCTAGTTCTCCCTCCTTTTCTCTTACAGCCTTTAAGGGCTCGTTCGCGCCTTGTTCGCACACAATTGACGCGCTACCCGCGCTCATCACACCTGGGGGCTTCTTTAACAGAAGCTTGTTTATACAGGGCCTCATGCCCAACACATGTGTCACACTTCCGCATGTACCTTTTTTCTCACCATTATATGCATCGATATGACTTAAGTTTTGGCCAAGCTAGGTTGCCTAGCTCCTGTGCTTACCCCTCCGTTCCCGATTGTTCAGCTAGGTGGTAAAGGGAGCACCTCTGCGATTGTTACTACCGGGTCAGCCGGATGTGTACCTCAGACTGGGTGAAGCCGAAAGCTAGCATTCTTAAGGGAATATTCGGTCGGTGAACTAAAGATGATTTCCCACTCGTTTATCTATCTGCCCCCAGATGCTTTTCTGCTCTTTTCGTAGTCCGGACTTGCACTTTAGGGCATGCCTCCCCAGGGAAAGGAACCCCTAACGGAACTATTCTCCCTGGAAGATGTTTCTTACTAACCATGTAATATAACGTACCTAGTTGGGCACTTGTCTGTTCAAGCACTAATGACCCTTACACCTGCTCTCCACGCATGCCCCAGTTCTTACATAACCGAGAGGGTATTCGTACACACTCCGGACTATAGGGTCCCGAGGTTGAAGCGAAAAGGTCCGCCATGACAAACGATCTACAATCCAGCTAGAAGGCATGTTATATGTCATTTTAAATTACATAGTCAATTTGACTGGGTATATTCCTCTTCAATACCATCCAACAGGTTGTCTAGTTTACAATCCTGTTGGGAATATTTGGCGGCCAACCCTTCTTGGCCGTACACTAAACTCACAGGGATCTCCTTCCCATCGGGCCCCACAGGTCCGACCTCGGCCACGTGGTTTGGGTCGGCCTTCGTGTACCGCGTCTTCACCATGGCCCAGGCCTCCCTGGCGCCTTGATGGCAGGCCGATATCTTCCATAATCGGAAGCGCCGCCGCGCTCCCTTCAGCTTCTCTACAAGCTCTCCAAGGCCTTCGGGCATGGAGACAGATGGACACAAGGCCTGGACGACGCCTTGCATTACCTGCCGAACTCGTTCGTGCAGTTGTAAGAGCTCGGGAAGAAGGTCACCCGTAGAACCAAGCATTTCCTCGGCAGGCCGACCTGTCAGCATACCTACAGACATAACTCTCTCAATCGACTTCCTCGCTGAACTCTTTTTCAAAGTTCGTTCAAGCACTTACTAAAAATGCCGCGTCGAAGCCACCGATTCTCCTTCACGGAGTCCGACTATTGGAGTAAATGACCACGGGTAGCCTAACCGGCTCCCATTGGCCCTCAGAAAAAACAACGGGCCGACCGAGCCCTAAAGAACCCAAGACATGGGGCCGCCTTCTTCCGGCCGGCTATCACATAGGCCGGTTGGCGGAAGGCAGCTCGGCCATAAAGAACCCTTGGAGGACGCCATGACAGGGCCGACTCCAAGAAGCCGGCCCCTGAAGGGCCGATTCCAAGAAGCCGGCCCCTGAATGACCAACTCCAAGAAGCCGGCCCCTGGCAGACAGCCGTGGGCCGCGCCCTAAAGTCCACCCCCCATAACGGTGACGGGACAGGGCGTGGCTACAGTGGCCCCTGCCACCGCCGAATCCCAGAGCACGCATGGCTACAGTACGCCGTACAGGGCGGCCATCTCCTGTCCGGCGAGGCACTGTTGCCATGCAGACTATGACGCCATCCACGACGGGTCGCCAGTACGGCCCGTAGGCGGCGGGCCCCTTCGGTCAGAAAGACATCCGAAGGCGGCCTGACCTCCCCCCGCCGGCCTGAGGCCGGGCCAGCTTCCTATAGCCAGCTTGCTCCCCTCCTCGGGGCGCGCGCACCATTAAGCAGACAAGACGAGGTAAGGCTACAGTGAGAGCCCGCAAGGCGGCAGCACTGTAGCCATGCTTACCTCGACAAAGCCCTCGTCATCAGAGGCGAGGCAACAGTAACCAGCCCCCGACAAGAACCCCCAAGCGGTGTGGCTGGCCTGTCGACCAATGGGCCGGCAGCCGGCAGGACCCACCACTCGGCGGGCCCCAGTAGCCGGCGGAGAATCCGGAGGCCGTAGACACTGATGGCCTGGACCCATGCCCAGCCGGATTACCATTGTACCCCCAGGGGTAGGCCTATATAAACCCCCCGGGACACCCATGCAAAGGGTTGACCTCATAGAGTTTTAGACACCACCATAGGGAGAGAAGAGAGCTAGCCTTGCCCTTCTTCCTCCTCCCACCGAACAGCTCAAGGAGCCTCTTGTAGCTTCTTATTGATATAGTGATCATGCAGAGACCACGCAAAGCAGGAGTAGGGGTATTATCTCCACGGAGAGCCCCCATCCTGGGTAAGATCCGCTGGCGTGCATGTCTTCGCCTTATCCCGTTTCCAGGCACCGGCGATGTCTTACTGGCTCCCACAATGATAAGCCATCCGTTGGTATATGTCGCACCTACCACCCGACATTTGGCGCCCACCGTGGGGCCAGGTGCACCGTCATCCGGAGACCTGCTCTGGACGGGAACCCTTTTCTTCCCCAGCGAGCGTAGCTAGCCCGGCACGCCCGATGGTGCTTGCCCCAACGCGCTGCAAAGCGTCGACGACGCCTGCGCAGCGAGCTGCCTTGCTGATTTCTTGGCGAGGCTCGCATCTCCGACGAGCCCGCATCCGACGCGGGCACAGGCTGCCCCGAGAGCCGCCTCGTCAGCCTCCTCGACCAGCTCCATGTTTCCGGTGAGCCTACCGCGGAACTGGAGTCGGTCGGCTCCACCGACCCGATGCTTGTCGACTCCGACACGGCGTCGCTCGATGCCTTCCCACCAACGTGATCATCTTCGACGACCCTCTCCCTCGGGCTGACAGTGGCAGCAGCACCATCACCGAAGTGCTAGTCATCAACCACGGCGTCACCTCCGACGAGAACGCCCGCGACGCCCTGTAGGCTATGCTGCACGATCTGTCCACCCCCATCCCGGCGGACGCTAACGCTGAGACGCTGGAGGCACACCGCCTTTCCCTCCTCGCCGAGGGCCAGAGGATAGCCTCCATGAGACGCCTCACAGAAGCCCACTAGCGCGAAGTCGACCGCACCGCCTTCGGCACGCCGCCTCCAAAAGGGCCAAGCCGAGTTGGCGTTGTCAAGAAACGCGGCGCGGCCATCACCAGCATGCTGGGAGCGGACCGCCCAGTCTACACCACGCCCCTCGAGAATCTACGCGCCGCCCTGTCGATCATACACAAGCTAAACGGACTGGGGGCCGACGAGCACCCCTACATGACCAGACGCATCCAACAGCTGATCGACGCGGCCGCAGAGTGGCACGAAGCCGACGTCCAAGCTGGAAGCCCCCCTCGCCGAGAGCACGGCGCGACGTTGCATACGCCGACTGCGGGCGATGCCCGTACAAGACAAGACAAGGAGTCGGCTGCTAGCCGCAGCCGGACTCGAATCACCATCGAGCGCGCCTCAGAAGGCCATCCCCGAGGTGTGGAACGATGAGGCAACCCGCCTCCTCCTCCGCCTCACAGGGAAAGATATCACACCCCGCCGCCTGTCGTGCATCCGACTCTCAACGGCCGACTTGGTCACCGTGAAGGAGTCGGTGAGAATGATGCCCGCACCCGGATCGACCGCCTTGCACGATCCCTGGCCCTGGAAGAAGAAGATGATGTCGGCCCTCCTTGTTTCAGCCCCCGCATCCGCGACGAGCCCTTTCCCAAAGGGTTCTCTGTAACGCCCCGAGACCGATGCTCCAGAGGACTTCCAGCTATTCCGAGTTTTGCCGTGCGATGTATTTGTTTGTTGCATTCTTCTTAGCTTCATTTGCATTGCATCATGTCATCATGCCATCATATCGTTAATTTTTAATACCTCAACTAAATAAATTGCATAGATCTTTTGATCTATTTAAACCGAGGGAACTCACAGGGTGATTTCTCTTTATAACATATCCTTCCAATATTAGGGAGCTAATATAAAATATTCCATTGATGTGGAATTACGTTTAACACACTTGCAAAATATCCCATGCCGTTGTTATCTCAATTCTTGGTCTCCAACCTTGCCCATAATTTCTTTCATCATTTTCCGGAGCTCCACCAAAAATCTCAACATTTTCGGACCTTCCTAACCCTCACTTCCTATTCAAACCATTTGAATTTAAATCAAATGAGTTTGAATTTAAACTTTCGGTCATGCCCACTTCTATTTTTCTTGGATCAAGCTCATTTTTATGAGTCAGGGAAAATTGTCCGCATGCGCAAATTCTTTCCCTAACCCTCTCTTCTTTTCTTCTCTCTAATTTTTTTCTGCTAAAGAATATGAGGGAGAGAGGGAGCCCAGCCAGGCCTTTAGCCACTTCTTTCTCCACCTGGGCCGACCCAACCAACCTCTCAGGCCCAGCCACGCCTCTAACCCTAGCCCAGCCCCCACGCATATCATCTCCCTCTTGTTCCCTCTGCCTGCCGCCACGCACACACATACACCGCATCGAGCCAGGGAGAGGAGCTCCCTGCGCCCGATCCCCTCATCTCCCTCCCCTCGCTCCCGCGCTCCGCCCTTGCTAGAGAAGAGAACCAGGCCGGAGCCCCGTCGGCCTCCTCGCCGCCGTCGCACCCCGTTCCATCAGCAGCCGCGCCCTCGTCCCGTCCCCTCTGCCTCCTCCTCGTCGCCTGCATCCACCGCCAGCCACTGCAGAACCAGGCTGCTGCCGCGCCATCCCGCCTCCTCCTTGTCCAACTCCGGTGGCTCCACACCTGCATCTCCACCGGTGCCATCCATCCTCGTCGCCCGAGCGCTCAAGGAGAGGAGCTCCTCGAGCACCCCGCCCGCATTCGTCGTCCTCCGCCGCCCGGCAACCCTCTGCATCCACCTCCAACAGCTCTCCCTGCGACCTCATCTTCATCACCGCCACGTGCCGTCCCTACCGACTCCGACCGGGAGCCCCGCCGCTCGCCTGAACATGGCATCCGCCTTCCTATACACGCGTGCCTACTGCTGGTCTCGTGCCAGGGCCCCTCCTCCTCACGGCCATGGTGTCCGTCGTGGCTGTACAGTGCCGACACGTTGCAGCTCCTTCGCCGCCCGCCTCCCTTCGTTGACCACCAAGACCCGAGGCCTTTTGTGTTGCTCCGTTTGGATGCATCAAGTTCCTCTTCTACCTGTGTACGACTACGTGGATTCGCCAAGTACACCACCACCAAGTCCGCACGGGAGCCCGAACGACTACTTCCACGACGATGCGAGTACAAGTACCCTCTTCATGGTTTTCGCCAAGTACGACGACGCCCGGAGCCCTCGGATCCATCAAGTCCAACAACGACTGTGTACAACTATCGGCGACGCCGAACATCTACGGCCGTGTACCACTACTTCCTCTACCGATGACTCGAACGTCTACGAACCGTGTACCACGATGAACATGTACGGCTACACGACAACCCGCCAAGACCCTGAACAACTACTACCGCCAACATGTACAACTACGAAACGTGAACGACTACTTCCCCTACGACCCGTGTACCACTACTTCCCTCGACGAACGCGTTCCGCCCCGAATGCACGATTCAAAGGTTCGGATTCGTTCCGGAGTTGTGAGGATTCGTTCAGCTACGTCCGTTTGTCTTCTTCTTGGACTCGTTCTTCTTCCTTGCGGGATTTCAGGCAAGATGACCATTACCCTCGATAACACTTCTATCTTTGCTTGCTAGTTGCTTTGTTCTATCTCTATGATGCGCTACCTATCACTTGTTTACCGTGCCTCCCATATTGCCATGTCAGCCTATAACCTTTTCACCCTTCCTAGCAAACCGTTGCTTGGCTATGTTACCGCTTTGCTCAGCCCCTCTTATAGCATTGTTAGTTGCAGGTGAAGTTGAAGATTGCTCCATGATGGACATGATTATGTTGGGATATCATAATATCTCTTATTTAATTATAATGCATCTATATACTTGGTAAAGGGTGGAAGACTCGGCCTTATGCCTAGTGTTTTGTTCCACTCTTGCCGCCCTAGTTTTCCGTCATACTGGTGTTATGTTCCTTGATTTTGCATTCCTTACGCGGTTGGGTGATTTATGGGACCCCCTTGACAGTTTGCTTTGAATAAAACTCCGCCAGCAAGGCCCAACATTGGTTTTAACATTTGCCACCTAAGCCTTTTTCCCTTGCGTTCTGCAGACTCAAGGGTCATCTTTATTTTACCCCCGGGCCAGTGCTCCTCCGAGTGTTGGTCCAAACTAGAGCACCGTGCGGGACCATTCCTTGGCAACTTGGATTACGTCAGTACCTGTACGCTTAGCTTATCCGGTGTGCCCTGAGAACGAGACATGTGCAGCTCCTATCAGGATTTGTCGGCATAGTCGGGTGGTCTTGCTGGTCTTGTTTTACCATTGTCGACATGTCTTGTAAACCGGGATTCCAAGTTTGATCGGGTCTTCCTGGGAGAAGGAATATCCTTCGTTGACCGTGAGAGCTTGTGATGGGCTAAGTTGGGACACCCCTGCAGGGTTTAAACTTTCGAAAGTCGTGCCCACGGTTATGTGGCAGATGGGAATTTGTTAATGTCCGGTTGTAGATAACTTGACACTAGATCTGATTTTAAAACACATCAACCGCGTGTGTAGCCGTGATGGTATCTTTTCGGCGGAGTCCGGGAAGTGAACACGGTTTTGGGTTATGTTTGACGTAAGTAGGAGTTCAGGATCACTTCTTGATCATTGCTAGCTTCACGACCGTTCCGTTTGCTCTCTTCTCGCTCTTATTTGCGTATGTCAGCCACCATATATGCTTAGTCACTGCTGCAACCTCACCACTTTACCCCTTCCTTTCCCATTAGCTTAAATAGTCTTGATCTCATGGGTTTTGAGATTGCTGAGTCCTCGTGACTCACCAGATCCTATCACAACAGTTGCAGGTGCCGATGATACCAGTGCAGATGATGCAACCGAGCTCAGATGGGAGCTCAATGAAGATCTTGGTCGTTGCTATGTTTCGTTTCATGTTGATCAGTAGTGGAGACCAGTTGGGACGATCGGGGATCTAGCAGTTGGGTTATCTTCTTTTTTTTTGGCTTTGTCCATAGTCGGACTATGTGTGTACTCTGAATGATGTATGAATTATTTATGTTCATTGTGTGAAGTGGCGATTGTAAGCCAACTCTTTATCCCAGTCTTGTTCATTACATGGGATTGTGTGAAGATGACCCTTCTTGCGAAAAAACCACAATGCAGTTATGCCTCTAAGTTGTGCTTCGACACGTGGGAGATATAGCCGCATCGTGGGTGTTACAAGTTGGTAATCAGAGCCATCCCCAACTTAGGAGCCCCTGCTTGATTGTTTGCTGGCGTTGTTGAGTCTAAAACAAAAAAAAATTGAGTCTTAGGATTATATATATCGGAGAGTAGGATTCTTTTTACTCCTCAGTCCCTTCGTCGCTCTGGTGAGGTCTCCTGACGTAGATGTTTTGTCTTTCCTCGCCTCAAATTTCACTAAAAAATTTTTTAGGATCACACGGGTATCTTGGAATCGTTCCGATGGTTTTGTGACGAGAACATTGTTCTTGGTGCCTCCTGTCTTTTATGTGGCAGTGACACGGGGAGTTGAGCTCCGAGGTGTTGTCGTCACAATTTTATCGTTGCAGTTCTGGAATACCTCATTTTTGCCGACATCGAAAATCTCTTTTATGCAGTTGTTGGTGAGATAACCTCAACGCCACCCAGTACTGGGGCGGGAGTTCGGGAGTATTGCCATAGCTCGTATAATAGATGCTTTTTGAACATTGAGGTACACGATTTCCGAAGGTTTCTTGGTTATGTGTTGACGGATGGATACATCTTGGATATAGGTATTGTTAGTTTTGGGTGAGATATATTGCTTCCCCTATATCCCCAACACCAGATTGCATAACCAGAAAGTTTCGGGAGTTTTATAGGTGGGAATTCAAGTAGCTCTAGTTTTTTTCTTTCCGACAGATGCATAATATGAGATTGGGGTTCGACGTCTAGTGGTCCGCCTATCCACGGTCGTTTTTACAGTGGTCTCGTTGTGTCTTAAAGAACCCTTGGCTATGCTGGTTCGGGGATGCTTCGTATGTCATGTGCACTGCCTTGTACATGATGGTGTTGTACACTCGAGCCCGTGTGGGCCCCACCACAAAAACTTCGGATGAAATCTCTATCATATGTTTGTTCCGGCTTATTCTGCAAGCCAAATCCTTTGTTTTGTGTTATATGTGGTATTCGAGTTGCTTGGAAGTCAAATGTTGAATCCATACCTTTCCTAAACGGTATTCTCATATTGTTATGTGAATACTAATCCTTCTTGATCATCGAGGTAGTCATGTTAATTCGTTCCAACCGGTGTGCTTCTTTTCAAGTGGTTCCGATCATTTCAACATTCGCAAGATCAATTCTAAGTTTTCTCAACGGTGTTTGTTTCATCCGTCCCAAGTTGTCTTTGTTTTCCCGCCCTCCCACCCTTTTTCTTCAAGGACTCAGATTTCTTAATCAAGTATCCTTTTATTGATGTGAAGTCTCTCCATTCTTTTCCGCCAATGCTCTTATCCGGTGATTCTCAAGAAGATACTAACGGAGCTTCAATTTTATCATTCTTCGTTCTCTTTTTCTTCTCCGGTGGTTCAATTTCAAGTTTCGGTGTTGATCATATCTCTTACTTTTGTTTCACATATCTTCCCATGTGAATTTCTTATCCAAGGCTCGTCTTTTCATTCAAGATCCGTTCAAGCTATTTGGAGATTATTATCTCATTCAAGTCATTTAATTCAACCGGCGCAATCCCCCCTTTCAATCAATCGTTCAACGGTGTTTTCCTTTTGAGTGGTCCCTAACCCACAGGTCTTTTCCAAGGATCTTTCTTGGCTCTCCTAATTTTCCTGGAGCTATTCCCAAATTCGTTTCAAAGTTTGATGTAAGAATGAATTTTCATCAGTCATATTCTTTCTCCAAGATCGCTTTCAAAATATTTTCATCGTTGGTTCATCATTTCTATTCTTCTTGGTTCCGAAGTGCCTCAACAATTTTGGTGGTTCTCGTCATCATTCTCAGCATTTGAAGACCGAAGAAGGATTTCTCTTAAATCTTGGTCCATTCTCTTAAAGATTAATGGTTCTAGCTTGATGCCATCCTCTCATAATTGATTTCGATTGTGAGAATTCTTTGCACCCATCCAGAGCAATTCAGGAGTCTCTTCAGTTTGATTCTCCGGAGACCATCTTCTCAGAATTATTCATTCGAACTTTCAGTTCTCGTTCTCCAAATCTCACCGGTGCATCGTTCAAGTTTACTCTAGTCAGCTCATGATCTCTTTGTTCTCTTGTATCTAAATTCTGTCAAGTATCTTCATTCATTTTCCAATTCTTCCCGGTGAATTGTGCCTTTGCTACTCTCATTTTCAATTCTTACGGTGGTTCATTCAAGATTTCACTTCCTTCCTTATCATATCAAAATATTCATTGTTTCCAAATTCCAACGGTGGTTCCATCAATACCTTCTGAAGTTTGCGCTATATCTCCCTTAATTCTTTATACGAGAATAAGTAGTATGCCAAATCCGTTGCTTGTCATCAATTTAAATTGGTGAAGGATACGCATAACATAATTCTTATTCTTGTTTCATCCAAGTGATTAATCCTTTTCTTCGGAGTTTGTTCAGGAGGAATAAATTATTGGCTTCTTGTTGTTCATCTTTTCTTTCTGGAGTTCCAAGTTCTCTCGGTTATATCGTCGCGAAGCTCCTTCTAAATCATCGCAAGGCTTCACCTTGTGTTTTCAACTTCCCTTTCTTTCTATCATCCTTTTATTACCGAAGTTCTTCATGGAGGCTCTACATGGTGGTTCATCAAGGATTCCTTTCATCCTTCAATTGTTCTTCAAGATTTCTCTCGAAGTTATGACCCGCCAAGCTACACTCTAAAATAAACATGGTTCTCAACACATGTTTTGTTTTGTGGAGTTCAAGTATTCTTCTTCTTGCATTTTGAAGTGCAGTTCTTTCTACCTTATCTTTTGAGGTGGTGTATATCATTGTTGGCAATTTCCATTCATGTTTCATGATTCACAAGTTGTCAAGAATGAGGTATTTTAAATCCATCAATCTCTTCGTTGGAGTTATCTTGGTATAGATTTCACCTAAAGCCTTCCCTAAGGAATGTTGTATTGTGGTGCTTATCAATAATCCAAGTTTTCTCCTATCCTCTCGGCAAAAGCAGTTTTCATCTCTTCGTTGATCTCAAGCAAGCAATTGTTTCCGTTAGTGGCCGGTTGTCACCTCATAATTTTGAGATGTTTTCCATAAGCCCACTACAAGCTTATTCGTTTCGTTGTTGGTTTCCAACAACTCCACTATAACCTTCTTGGAAGGGTGCTTTCCAAGCTCATTTGTGGCAGAAGTTGGAATTTTCTTCTCCATTTTGTTATTCCAATGATCTATCGTCCATTCTTTCTTCCGGAGGCATTGTGATGTTGCTCTCTTTACTCATCTTCTTGAATTGAGGATCATGTTCTTTTCTTGCTTATCCATTTAACGGGAGTGTTGCGTCACCTCTTCAAGTTCTTTTTCATCTTATCAAGTCTTGCATCTCTTTTCAACCGGAGTGTTGTTCGAAGTTGATCTTCCTTGTTCCTTGTTTATCTCGTTTCAACCAGAGTGGTTCCAATTCCTTCTTGTCCATTGTACTCGTCATTCATAGCTTTGCAACCTCCAAGGTTCAAATGGTGTTCCTTGTTTCTATTTTCTACCGCAGTGCTCTCAATTGTGTTCAACTCCGTTGTGTTTTTTCTTTCTATTTTTCAACCTCTCAAGGTTCTTTGGTTTCAGTTATTGTCGAAGAAGCAACTTAGTTTTACCTCTTCTCTACCTCTTCCGTTTCTCTCCGGTACCATCCTAGATCTCAAGACCAGATCCTCTTGTAGTGGTGGAGTGTTGTAACGCCCCGAGACCGATGCTCCAGAAGACTTCCAGCTATTCCGATTTTTGTCGTGCGATGTATTTGTTTGTTGCATTCTTCTTAGCTTCATTTGCATTGCATCATGTCATCATGCCATCATATCATTAATTTTTAATACCTCAAGTAAATAAATTGCATAGATCTTTTGATCTATTTCAATCGAGGGAACTCACAGGGTGATTTCTCTTTATAACATATCCTTCCAATATTAGGGAGCTAATATAAAATATTCTATTGATGTGGAATTACGTTTGACACACTTGCAAAATATCCCATGCCGTTGTTATCTCAATTGTTGGTCTCCAACCTTGCCCATAATTTCTTTCATCATTTTCCGGAGCTCCACCAAAAATCTCAACATTTTTGGACCTTCCTAACCCTCACTTCCTATTCAAACCATTTGAATTTAAATCAAATGAGTTTGAATTTAAACTTTCGGTCATGCCCACTTCTATTTTTCTTAGATCAAGCTCATTTTTATGAGTCCGGGAAAATTGTCCGCATGCGCAAATTCTTTCCCTAACCCTCTCTTCTTTTCTTCTCTCTAATTCTTTTCTGCTAAAGAATATGAGGGAGAGAGGGAGCACAGCCAGGCCTCTGGCCACTTCTTTCTCCAGCTGGGCCGACCCAACCAACCTCTCAGGCCTAGCTGCGCCTCTAACCCTAGCCCAGCCCCCACGCATCTCATCTCCCTCTCGTTCCCTCTGCCCGCTACCACGCACACACATACACCGCATCGAGCCAGGGAGAGGAGCTCCCTGCGCCCGATCCCCTCGTCTCCCTCCCCTCGCTCCCGCGCTCCGCCCTCACCGGAGAAGAGAACCAGGCCGGAGCCCCGTCGGCCTCCTCGCCGCCGTTGCGCCCCGTTCCATCAGCAACCGTGCCCTCGTCCCGTCCCCTCTGCCTCCTCCTTGTCGCCTGCATCCGCCGCCAGCCACTGCAGAACCAGGCTGCTGCCGCGCCATCCCGCCTCCTCCTTGTCCAACTCCGGTGGCTCCACACCTGCATCTCCACTGGCGCCATCCGTCCCTGTCCCTCGAGCGCTCAAGGAGAGGAGCTCCTCGAGCACCTCGCCCGCATCCGTCGTCCTCCACCGCATGACGACCCTCTGCATCCACCTCCAACAGCTCTCCCTGCGACCCCATCTTCATCACCGCCTCGTGTCGTCCCTACCGACTCTGACCGGGAGCCCCGCCGCTCGCCTGAACATGGCATCCGCCTTCCTGCACGCGCGTGCCTGCTGCTGGTATCGTGCCAGGGCCCCTCCTCCTCACGGCCATGGTGTCCGTCGTGGCTGTACAGTGCCGACACGTTGTTGCTGCTTCACCGCTCGCCTCCCTTCGTTGACCAGCAAGACCCGAGGCCTTTTGTGTTGCTCCATTTGGATGCATCAAGTTCCTCTTCTACCTGTGTACGACTACGTGGATTCGCCAAGTACACCACCACCAAGTCTGCACGGGAGCCCGAACGACTACTTCCACGACGATGCGAGTACAAGTACCCTCTTCGTGGTTTTCGCCAAGTACCACGACGCCCGGAGCCCTCGGATCCATCAAGTCCAACAACGACTGTGTACAACTACTGGCGACACCGAACATCTACGGCCGTGTACCACTACTTCCTCTACCGATGACTCGAACATCTACGAACTGTGTACCACGACGAACATGTACGGCTACACGACGACCCGCCAAGACCCTGAACAACTACTACCGCCAACATGTACAACTACGAAACGTGAACGACTACTTCCCCTACGACCCGTGTACCACTACTTCCCTCGACGAACGCGTTCCGTCCCGAATGCATGCTTCAAAGCTTCGGTTTCATTCCGGAGTTATGAGGATTCGTTCGGCTACGTCCGTTTATCTTCTTCTTGGACTCGTTCGTCTTCCTTGTGGGACTTCAAGCAAGATGACCATTACCCTCGATATCACTTCTATCTTTGCTTGCTAGTTGCTTCGTTCTATCGCTATGATGCACTACCTATCACTTGTTTACCGTGCCTCCCATACTGCCATGTCAGCCTCTAACCTTTTCACCCTTCCTAGCAAACCGTTGCTTGGCTATGTTACCGCTTTGCTCAGCCCCTCTTATAGCATTGTTAGTTGCAGGTGAAGTTGAAGATTGCTCCATGATGGACAGGATTATGTTGGGATATCACAATATCTCTTATTTAATTATAATGCATCTGTATACTTGGTAAAGGGTGGAAGACTCGGCCTTATGCCTGGTGTTTTGTTCCACTCTTGCCGCCCTAGTTTTCCGTCATACCGGTGTTATGTTCCTTGATTTTGCGTTCCTTACGCTGTTGGGTGATTTATGGGACCCCCTTGATAGTTCGCTTTGAATAAAACTCCGCCAGCAAGGCCCAACATTGGTTTTAACATTTGCCACCTACGCCTTTTTTCCTTGGGTTCTGCAGACTCAAGGGTCATCTTTATTTTACCCCCCGGGCCAGTGCTCCTCCGAGTGTTGGTCCAAACTAGAGCACCGTGCGGGACCATTCCTTGGCAACTTGGATTACGTCGGTACCTGTACGCTTAGCTTATCTGGTGTGCCCTCAGAACGAGATATGTGCAGCTCCTACCGGGATTTGTCGGCATAGTCGGGTGGTCTTGCTGGTCTTGTTTTACCATTGTCGAAATGTCTTGTTGTCACATCCCTAGCTTCTGGTAATGCTCTAGGCTAGCTTCATGTGTGCATCATGTTTAAATTCTGAAACTTGAATTGAGGAATATTGGAAGCCTCAAAAACCTTAAATAAAAGAGGGGCAAAAACCCTAGAAATCTCATTCATTGCTCCAAAATGCTCTTCTTAAATGTTTGATAATTTTTGGTAAGGGTTCTGGTCCCAACCAAAATATTGAACATTTTTAAGGATTTATTTTTGGGACTTTGGATTTAATTCATTAGCTATTTGAATTTGAATTATATTCATATAATTAGAATATAATTTCAAATACCCCTGAAATATTTATAAGCTTTTGGAAAAGTCCATCTAGCAATATAAAATATTCAGAGGAGTTTTTGGCATTGTTTGAATTATTATTTTTTAATTCAAAACAGTGGCAAAAGTTTAAATAAAACAAAACAGAAGAAAAAAATAAAAAGAACAGAAGCCTACCTGGGCCACTTACCTGTAGCCGGCCCAGCTGGCCAGCTCCTCCCGCTGGCCCAGCCCACCGCCGCCTCCCTCCCCTGTCGCCTTCCTCCTCTGCCAGGAGGACGGGCACGCGCCCGGCGCGCGCGGCCACGCGCCCCGGCCACCTCCTCCCTGCCTAGCTGCCTCCTCCTCCCCTGGTTCCCTCCCGCGACGCCACGCAGCCCCGACCCCCTCTCATTTCTCCCTTGCTCTCTGGACCCCCTCCTTCTCCTCTGTTCTCCTCACCGAGCGGAGCCCGTCGCCGCCGCTCGCCATAACCACGGCCACCGGGCCTCCCTCGCTCCCCCGACTAGCCCAGAGGCTCCGCCTCGACCCCCTCTTCCCTCTCCACCGATCCACGGCCCTCCGGAAGCCCTGCAACGCCGTCACCATCTCCGTTCCGTCGCCGGCCACCGAAGCTCCCCTCCGTCGATTCGCCGGACCCCGTGCCTCCCCTGCCCCGCCAGCAGCACCAGAAGAACCGCGGTGAGCCCTCGACCCGATTCCCCCTCTCCCCGTTGCCCCACCTCCCTCTCTAGCTAGCCCCACCACTTTGCCCGAGAATCTCTCGCCGCCGGCCATGGCGTGGCCGTGGCCACAGCCACCCCAGCTCGTATCCGAGCCCACTGACGTGCTCACCGTGATCTCAGGAGTCCGTAGCACGCCCCAGCTCCTCCTGCCGTACTCCCTAACCCCGACCCCGAGATTGCCCGAACTCCGGCAGCCGCAAAGGAGCTCGCCGCCGGCAGCTCCGGCCACCCCAGCTGCTGTCACTTGCCTCTTTAGATGCGCCTTTCTCCCAGGAACCCGTAGGAGCAAACCGCACGTCAAATGGTGCTCCGTAGCGAGCGCACGGTGCACCTCCGCTGTCGGCCGTGGTCGTCACCGGCGACACTCCGGCGACTGCCGACGTGGCACGCCTAATTAGCACTAATGACCTTGTTAAACTAACCCCGTGACACTCACAGTGGGCCCCGTAGCGGGTCAAAGCCCGGGTCAACGCGGGATTAGCCTCTGAGTCACTGACGTGTGGACCCCACACGTCAGGTTTGACCTGGACCGCCCGTTGACCTGCTGAGGTCAGCATGAGGTCATGCTGACGCCATAATTCATTTTCTGGAATTATTTTTAATTCTAAATATTCAGGAAATTCCAGAAAATTGTAAAAACTTCTAAAAATCATAGAAATTCAACCGTAACTCCAAATTAAATAATTTATATATGAAAAATTATCAGAAAAATTCAAGGAATCCATCTGTACCATTCTCATGCATGTTAGAACAACTTATAGCTGCTGTTTAGCACAAATCAATTAAAGGGCATTTAAATAATCACATATGGAGTTTGAATTTGAATCTTGTATTCAATCCAACCTCATTTAATCTGTTGCTAGTTGCATTAGCCCAAAACACATTCATATTGCCATGTCATAGCATGCATCATATTGTGCATTGCATTGATTGTGTTCCCTTCTGTGTTGTCGGTATTTGTTCCCTCTCGATAGACGTGATACCGATGATGTGATCGTTGACACTGATGAAGACCCAATGTTATCTTCAGAAGTGCCAGGCAAGCAAAACCCCCCTTGTTCATTTCGATACAATCCTACTCTCTCGCTCCTGCTCTCTTTTAATGCATTAGGATAACACCGATTCATCTGTTACTTGCTGCGGTAGCTGAACCCCTTTATCCTTTGCATGACTTGTCATTCCACAGTAAATAGATGAAACCCACTAGTATGAGTAGGAGTTGTTTGAGCCCTGTTGTGCCTACTCATTCTTATTTGTTTGTCATGCCTGCTACTGCTTAGAGTTGAGTCAGGTCTGATTCATCAGGGATGAATCAGAGGTGTGTGAACATGTCCTACTGTGTGTGAGCTAAGTGGTGAACACGATTTGGTAAAGGTAGCGGTGAGAGGCCATGTAGGAGTACATGGTGGGTTGTCTCATTGCAGCCGTCCTCAGGAACTGAGTTCTGTGTTTGTGATCCATGATTCAGTTACTACCATACATTGGGCCCTGAAATATGACCCCGCTCGACTTCTTATTCACCCTTGTCCTCTGTCCAGGAGTTGCAAGTAGTTTCTGGTGTTTGTAGCTTACTGGAGGCCGTGGACAGCGCTGACCGTAGGGGTGGGCTGTGATGCGGTAGGTACGTGGCACGGTGTACCGGATGCCCGTTTGGTATCTCGGGAACCCTGTTCACATCGTTTGGGGCTGTGAGCGAAACTCCGGCCGGATCTCCTCATGGATGGAACCCGAATAGGCGATAAACCTGGACTAGAGACTTGAGTGTTTAGGTAGGTCGTGGTCTACACCCACGTCGGCTTTCGCTTGAAGTCTGCCGAGCACATGTCGTGTGCAGACGCTAAGTGGTGGAAACATGTATGAAGAAGTACACCCCTGCAGGGTTAACATCATCTATTCGAATAGCCGTGTCCGCGGAAAAGGACTTCTGGGTTGCTTATATCAGTTCATAGACAAGTGAAAGTGGATACTCTAAAATACGCAAGATAAGCGTGAGTGCTGTGGATGGCGTTCTCGTAGGGAGACGGGAGCGGATCCATAGTGGTGTATTGATATGGTGAATATGTGGACTCGTGTGCGCCACCTCAAAAGAGTTACCTGCAGTCGTAGTTCAGGATAGCCACCGAGTCAAAGCTGGCTTGCTGCAGTTAAACCCCACCATCCCCTTTGTTGATAATGATGCATATGTAGATAGTTCTGATGTAAGTCTTGCTGGGTACATTTGTACTCACGTTTGCCTATTTTATGTTTTGCAGAGAGACTTCAGTCTCACTAGTAGTTCCGCGTGGACTTCGACGTTTAGCTTGTTACCTCAGCTACGATCTTGTGCCCTCGGCAGGATCTGATAGATAGTCAGGCTTCTCAGCCTTTTTCATTTATAGATGTCTGTACTCAGACATGATAGCTTCCGCTTGTGCTTTGACTTGTATGCTCTGATTGTTGGGTCATGAGACCCATGTTTGTAATATCTCGCTCCTCGGAGCCTATTGAATAAATTACTTGAGTCGTAGAGTCATTTGTGATGCCATGTTGTATTGCACATATCGAGCATATTGTGTGTATGTTATTGAAATGCTTGGTATGTGTGGGATCTGACTATCTAGTTGTTTATCTTTAGTAGCCTCTCTTACCGGGAAATGTCTCCTAGTGTTTCCACGAGCCATGGTAGCTTGCTACTGCTCCGGAACACTTAGGCTGGCCGGCATGTGTCCTTCTTCGTTCCTGTGTCTGTCCCTTCGGGGAAATGTCACGCGATGAATACCGGAGTCCTGTTAGCCCGCTACAGCCCGGTTCACCGGAGTCCTGCTAGCCCAGTGCTACAGCCTGGATTCACTCGCTGATGACCGACACGTTCGATGCTGGGTCATGGATGCCTGTCCCTGTAAGTCTGTGCCACTTTGGGTTTACGACTAGCCATGTCAGCCCGGGCTCCTTATCATATGGATGCTAGCGACACTGTCATATACGTGTGCCAAAAGGCGCAAACGGTCCCGGGCTAAGGTAAGGCGACACCCGTGGGAATACCGTGCGTGAGGCCGCAAAGTGATATGAGGTGTTACATGCTAGATCGATGTGGCATTGAGTCGGGGTCCTGACAGCGTTGGTATCAGAGCTTGACTGCCTGTAGGATTACCAAGCCAAACTGGTCGAAGTTGAGTCTAGAAATTCTTAGTTATATAAGGGAATTGATTGTGGGATGGAACGTAAGGCTCTTTTTACTCCTTATACCTCATGCCTTCTGATCTGAGTCATCTATCTTCTTCTACGGGGATTAAGAACTAGGCTATCTCTTCTTTCTATTAGGATCACGTGTTACTAATCCGTAGACTTATAGGTTGTTGGACTTAAGCCTCGTTTCAGTTCCTACTACTTTTGTATGATTATTGTTGATCTCGAGACCTTGATATTGTGCTTCTGAGTGGTTATGCCACCATTTTTGTGAATGTCTCAAATCTTTTCTGAGCATTTACAGCCGTTATGCTGTCCGAGTCATCCCAGGTTTCTAAGTAGTCTGATGCATTTGCAAATCCTTTCTTCCCGTTTCAATGTTCTCATAGGCCAGATTAACCACACTAATCAGTGAGTTGAGGTACTCCGTTACCTTGACATATATGTTGGAGATATTATTATGACCCTAGGTGTCTTAGGGGATCATCTAGTAATTTAGCCATGATTTGTGTTCCCAGTGTGATGATTCTGGCCATCATTCTCGAAAGCATCCCGTGATGCTACTTAGTAATAGGTATTCTGTTCCTGGGTTCTTGAACCCGAGATTCACTTTACCTACTTCATGTTGATAGTAATTGCTAGTGCCTTTAGGATATTAGTAACATTTGCGATAGTCCTTGAAGTCCGTGGTATCTTCTTCTTCCAAATACCATGAACTACTTATGGCAGAAGTTCCTCGTTGAACTGAAATATCACAACAGGATTATTCTTGATGAGTTCTCCATTATATGTTATGGCTCTGCCAGTTCTACTTTTCTGCATGGGTTATCCGGAAGAATTATGTTGAACTTGGATCGACATACTAATCTATGCATCCACAACTCAGAAAGTTATATGTTCCTTTGAGTTGTCCCTCTTTAGTTGTCTACTGACCCTCGTCTATCAATTGATAGTCAAGCGTATGTGTGCGTTCGTTTATCGATGCCTATTACTCTTGTGGTCCGTCAAGCCATTCTATCGCAGAATGACTAGGAGAAACAAACTCCAGTACCTCTTCCATATCCAGGATTGAGTCAAAGAAGTTGTATGCCGCAGATCAAATGCCAATCCAGCTTTTGGTTCTGTTCTACCTTGGAGTATTACCCCCTTTATGTCAGAATTGTCATGAGAACTGCACCAACTCTCATGAATTTTGACGTAGTGATACTTCTCACCATCATTAGTCATTCCTCGGCCTCGTGTTGATGCAACCGGAATACCGACAAATGAATTGTGATGTGTGAAATCAATACTCCCAGCAACCTCGTTGCTTGGTAGTTAAAGGACAATAATTTCATTCTTAGCGTGCTGGTTTTGAATCATCATTCTAAGGTTGATCATGCTACCTAGTCCTTGTTCTCGGTGCACTCCTCGATCGATGAGTTAGGATTATTCAAATCTTCGCTCTATTAATCATATCGTCTTGCCTCAAAAAGCAAGATTGTTCTCGAGCTTAGTAACATATCGGTGGTTCGTGATTTTTCGAATATCCTCTCGAAGGTATCACCAGGTTGTCACCTGACTGTTATGTTGAGCTCGTGATCAAGTTGGTTCATCCTGTAAACCACCCTTTCTCCAAGAATCCGTGTTGGATACCCCTGAGCTAGTTGGTTAAGCTAGACAACAACTTGGAGAGTTGGAAGATAAAAGCTTGCCTGACTTAGTTCGTTCCAAAGGGATATTCTTGTGTAGTGTGTGTTGACGAAAGATGATATCTTCATCGATTGGTCCCTGTGATCAGTTGCTGGACCTATCATTTTTATCTAACTTTTGATTGGAGTATGGGCTATCATCCAATCAGACCAGAACCAACGATATTCGTAATGTTGTCTTACTCGTGGATGATCCCTCGAGCATACACCATTACATCTTTGGTCTGACCAATGCTATCACCGTGTTCACTTAACTATGGAATTCCTTTTAAAAGGAAACCTAGATGAATTGTTGTTGAGCCCATTGACAACATCCTTATCTCCTCCATGAATTTGTTGAACATTAAGCTAGTGTTGGAAACTTTTGAAAGCATTTGTTCATGCTAGCTCATGAAGCATATGTTTGGATGAAGGTAGTGACTTCCTTTAATTCATGTGCATCTGATGCAAGTTGCCGCCGTGGATTCGAGAAAGTCAATGTTACTTTCTTTGGAATCATTCCAAATCAGTCATGCACACGTGCGAAGAATGCTGTGGTTTGAAGACTTGCAACCTTCAATCTATATGTATCCCTAGCACACCAAGCCACTGATTGATTTGTTCAAGGAGAAGGAGTTTCTTCATAAGAGCTAATCCGGACTTATGTAAGGACTTCGATACCCTCGTTGATGGTTCCCCCTCCTGAACTCGGTAGTGTTTTATTATAAGACTACTTTGTGGTCATGCTTGTCTTGGACAACGTGTTCACATGTTTGTAGCAGAACCAGCTCATGTTTTGGAGCTTGCTATCGTAGTTCATCTTCCGAGAATCCCGCAACGTCATCTCGTCGATTTGTGTTGCAAACTTTTGTTTTCCTTCCCAGACTCGATGAGTCTGGAATATCCTGACACCAACCAGATCTGAATCTCAGGCAGATATGATGGTTTGGAACCTTTCCCAAGAACTATAATATTGGTCCCTCGATAACCGGTAAAGTGGATGTCGTGGCCAACACACCCAGCCGGAAGACCTATTATTGTAGTATCTTGATTGAAGAAGTTGGCCACCCCCCCCTAGGGATTTCGTAGGATTTACTCCCTAGTTGCCCCTATGGATTTTTGTGTTCCCGAAGTCCGACCTTTTACTTGATGTTTTAGATATCAAACCATATCTATGAATGGGATACACTAGCACATCAAGGAGAACATTAGAAGCGGAGTGCTAAATGTCTCTCGGTCGATCATCCAGATTTTGTTTCCTTGGCCTCGCTAAGGTGAAATCTGAGAAGGTGTTATCTTCCTTTGCATCTGCATCCTCCATCACCATTCATCATGGTAGTAAGTTGTGTTACCGGACCCTTGACACGGATGTTGGTAAAACCTTGATGATTATGGAATTGCTCAAGTTCTTGAGAGCACGCGCAAGCGCTAGGTGTTATCATCGGCACTAACTGGGTTTGCTCTCAGTTGCCTCGGCAATGCTATGACCTTTTCAAACAGTGAATTCACCCTCTATTGTTGGGTTCTCCCCCAGTTACCAGAATCATTCCCAGCATTTGCATTTTGTTCCCAGCTTGCACCACCAATGTGCCATTCTACCATGGGTCTCTTCCATTTCCGGTGGTAAGCAAATTCATCCATTACGCTGTCTTCAACAAGGTAATCCACATCATCCAAGTCCGAGTATGCCATTCTACCGACCCCCGCCAATCGATTGCTGTGATTTGCCTTAGGCTGATATAGAGAGTCTCAATGATCTCTATATCAAAGGTAATTCTTTTTGCCACTTAAGATAATAATCTACGAATCACCCTCCTCCAGGATGTTTCGTCGTGGTATCATGGCAACTCAACTCCTCGCTACGTTGACAATTGTTTACCACCTTCTTAAGTGTGGAATTGTTGTCCACCTAGTGAACCTTCGTCATCCGTCTCTTTCCACCCCTCTTGATGTGTAACTCGTGTCTCAACCCGAGAGATGGTCCTATGTCTCATTCCGTGAGTTGTTCGATCTTCGAGAAGACCGATCCTTCTAGAGTTTTCCTTTCCTCTTCTTGTCATGATTAGCTGGAGTTCTCAGAGCAAGACGACAAGACAATAATGGTGATCGAATCAACGTTCATTTGAGGTGCAACCTGGATCGTGAAGATTGTACTAGTTTGCGTTACCCCTTCACCCTACCCTACGCTTGAATCTCGAGACGAGATTCTTGTTTAGTGGGGGTGAGTTGTCACATCCCTAGCTTCTGGTAATGCTCTAGGCTAGCTTCATGTGTGCATCATGTTTAAATTCTGAAACTTGAATTGAGGAATATTGGAAGCCTCAAAAACCTTAAATAAAAGAGGGGCAAAAACCCTAGAAATCTCATTCATTGCTCCAAAATGCTCTTCTTAAATGTTTGATAATTTTTGGTAAGGGTTCTGGTCCCAACCAAAATATTGAACATTTTTAAGGATTTATTTTTGGGACTTTGGATTTAATTCATTAGCTATTTGAATTTGAATTATATTCATATAATTAGAATATAATTTCAAATACCCCTGAAATATTTATAAGCTTTTGGAAAAGTCCATCTAGCAATATAAAATATTCAGAGGAGTTTTTGGCATTGTTTGAATTATTATTTTTTAATTCAAAACAGTGGCAAAAGTTTAAATAAAACAAAACAGAAGAAAAAAATAAAAAGAACAGAAGCCTACCTGGGCCACTTACCTGTAGCCGGCCCAGCTGGCCAGCTCCTCCCGCTGGCCCAGCCCACCGCCGCCTCCCTCCCCTGTCGCCTTCCTCCTCTGCCAGGAGGACGGGCACGCGCCCGGCGCGCGCGGCCACGCGCCCCGGCCACCTCCTCCCTGCCTGGCTGCCTCCTCCTCCCCTGGTTCCCTCCCGCGACGCCACGCAGCCCCGACCCCCTCTCATTTCTCCCTTGCTCTCTGGACCCCCTCCTTCTCCTCTGTTCTCCTCACCGAGCGGAGCCCGTCGCCGCCGCTCGCCATAACCACGGCCACCGGGCCTCCCTCGCTCCCCCGACTAGCCCAGAGGCTCCGCCTCGACCCCCTCTTCCCTCTCCACCGATCCACGGCCCTCCGGAAGCCCTGCAACACCGTCACCATCTCCGTTCCGTCGCCGGCCACCGAAGCTCCCCTCCGTCGATTCGCCGGACCCCGTGCCTCCCCTGCCCCGCCAGCAGCACCAGAAGAACCGCGGTGAGCCCTCGACCCGATTCCCCCTCTCCCCGTGCCCCACCTCCCTCTCTAGCTAGCCCCACCACTTTGCCCGAGAATCTCTCACCGCCGGCCATGGCGTGACCGTGGCCACAGCCACCCCAGCTCGTATCCGAGCCCACTGACGTGCTCACCGTGATCTCAGGAGTCCGTAGCACGCCCCAGCTCCTCCTGCCGTGCTCCCTAACCCCGACCCCGAGATTGCCCGAACTCCGGCAGCCGCAAAGGAGCTCGCCGCCGGCAGCTCCGGCCACCCCAGCTGCTGTCACTTGCCTCTTTAGATGCGCCTTTCTCCCAGGAACCCGTAGGAGCAAACCACACGTCAAATGGTGCTCCGTAGCGAGCGCACGGTGCACCTCCGCTGTCGGCCGTGGTCGTCGCCGGCGACACTCCGGCGACTGCCGACGTGGCACGCCTAATTAGCACTAATGACCTTGTTTAAACTAACCCCGTGACACTGACAGTGGGCCCCGTAGCGGGTCAAAGCCCGGGGTCAACGCGGGATTAGCCTCTGAGTCACTGACGTGTGGACCCCACACGTCAGGTTTGACCTGGACCGCCCGTTGACCTGCTGAGGTCAGCATGAGGTCATGCTGACGCCATAATTCATTTTCTGGAATTATTTTAATTCTAAATAATCAGGAAATTCCAGAAAATTGCTAAAAACTTCTAAAAATCATAGAAATTCAACCGTAACTCCAAATTAAATAATTTATATATGAAAAATTATCAGAAAAATTCAAGGAATCCATCTGTACCATTTTCATGCATGTTAGAACAACTTATAGCTGCTGTTTAGCACAAATCAATTAAAGGGCATTTAAATAATCACATATGGAGTTTGAATTTGAATCTTGTATTCAAACCAACTCATTTAATCTGTTGCTAGTTGCATTAGCCCAAAACACATTCATATTGCCATGTCATAGCATGCATCATATTGTGCATTGCATTGATTGTGTTCCCTTCTGTGTTGCCGGTATTTGTTCCCTCTCGATAGACGTGATACCGATGATGTGATCATTGACACTGATGAAGACCCAATGTTATCTTCAGAAGTGCCAGGCAAGCAAAACCCCCCTTGTTCATTTCGATACAATCCTACTCTCTCGCTCCTGCTCTCTTTTAATGCATTAGGACAACACCGATTCATCTGTTACTTGCTGCGGTAGCTGAACCCCTTTATCCTTTGCATGACCTGTCATTCCACAGTAAATAGATGAAACCCACTAGTATGAGTAGGAGTTGTTTGAGCCCTGTTGTGCCTACTCATTCTTATTTGTTTGTCATGCCTGCTACTGCTTAGAGTTGAGTCAGGTCTGATTCATCAGGGATGAATCAGAGGTGTGTGAACATGTCCTACTATGTGTGAGCTAAGTGGTGAACACGATTTGGTAAAGGTAGCGGTGAGAGGCCATGTAGGAGTACATGGTGGGTTGTCTCATTGCAGCCGTCCTCAGGAACTGAGTTCTGTGTTTGTGATCCATGATTCAGTTACTACCATACATTGGGCCCTGAAATATGACCCCGCTCGACTTCTTATTCACCCTTGTCCTCTGTCCAGGAGTTGCAAGTAGTTTCTGGTGTTTGTAGCTTACTGGAGGCCGTGGACAGCGCTGACCGTAGGGGTGGGCTGTGATGCGGTAGGTACGTGGCACGGTGTACCGGATGCCCGTTTGGTATCTCGGGAACCCTGTTCACATCGTTTGGGGCTGTGAGCGAAACTCCGGCCGGATCTCCTCATGGATGGAACCCGAATAGGCGATAAACCTGGACTAGAGACTTGAGTGTTTAGGTAGGTCGTGGTCTACACCCACGTCGGCTTTCGCTTGAAGTCTGCCGAGCACATGTCGTGTGCAGACGCTAAGTGGTGGAAACATGTATGAAGAAGTACACCCCTGCAGGGTTAACATCATCTATTCGAATAGCCGTGTCCGCGGAAAAGGACTTCTGGGTTGCTTATATCAGTTCATAGACAAGTGAAAGTGGATACTCTAAAATACGCAAGATAAGCGTGAGTGCTGTGGATGGCGTTCTTGTAGGGAGACGGGAGCGGATCCATAGTGGTGTATTGATATGGTGAATATGTGGACTCGTGTGCGCCACCTCAAAAGAGTTACCTGCAGTCGTAGTTCAGGATAGCCACCGAGTCAAAGCTGGCTTGCTGCAGTTAAACTCCACCATCCCCTTTGTTGATAATGAGGCATATGTAGATAGATCTGATGTAAGTCTTGCTGGGTACATTTGTACTCACGTTTGCCCATTTTATGTTTTGCAGAGAGACTTCAGTCTCACTAGTAGTTCCGCGTGGACTTCGACGTTTAGCTTGATACCTCAGCTACGATCTTGTGCCCTCGGCAGGATCTGATAGATAGTCAGGCTTCTCAGCCTGTTTTCATTTATAGATGTCTGTACTCAGACATGATAGCTTCCGCTTGTGCTTTGATTTGTATGCTCTGATTGTTGGATCATGAGACCCATGTTTGTAATGTCTCGCTCCTCGGAGCCTATTGAATAAATTACTTGAGTCGTAGAGTCATTCTGTGATGCCATGTTGTATTGCACATATCGAGCATATTGTGTGTATGTTATTGAAATGCTTGGTATGTGTGGGATCTGACTATCTAGTTGTTTATCTTTAGTAGCCTCTCTTACCGGGAAATGTCTCCTAGTGTTTCCACGAGCCATGGTAGCTTGCTACTGCTCCGGAACACTTTAGGCTGGCCGGCATGTGTCCTTCTTCGTTCCTGTGTCTGTCCCTTCGGGGAAACGTCACGCGATGAATACCGGAGTCCTGCTAGCCCGCTACAGCCCGGTTCACCGGAGTCCTGCTAGCCCAGTGCTACAGCCTGGATCCATTTGCTGATGACCGACACGTTCGATGCTGGGTCATGGATGCCTGTCCCTGTAAGTCTGTGCCACTTTGGGTTTACGACTAGCCATGTCAGCCCGGGCTTCTTATCATATGGATGCTAGCGACACTGTCATATACGTGTGCCAAAAGGCGCAAACGGTCCCGGGCTAAGGTAAGGCGACACCCGTGGGAATACCGTGCGTGAGGCCGCAAAGTGATATGAGGTGTTACATGCTAGATCGATGTGGCATTGAGTCGGGGTCCTGACACTTGTAAACCAGGATTCCGAGTCTGATCGGGTCTTCCTGGGAGAAGGAATATCCTTCATTGACCGTGAGAGCTTGTGATGGGCTAAGTTGGGACACCCCTGCAGGGTTTAAACTTTCGAAAGCCGTGCCCGCGGTTATGTGGCAGATGGGAATTTGTTAATGTCTGGTTGTAGATAACTTGACACCAGATATGATTTTAAAACACATCAACCGCTTGTGTAGCCGTGATGGTCTCTTTTCGGCGGAGTCCGGGAAGTGAACACGGTTTTGGGTTATGTTTGACGTAAGTAGGAGTTCAGGATCACTTCTTGATCATTGCTAGCTTCACGACCATTCCGTTTGCTCTCTTCTCGCTCTTATTTGCGTATGTCAGCCACCATATATGCTTAGTCGCTGCTGCAACCTCACCACTTTACCCCTTCCTTTCCCGTAAGCTTAGATAGTCTTGATCTCGCGGGTTTTGAGATTGCTGAGTCCTCGTGACTCACCAGATACTATCACAATAGTTGCAGGTGCCGATGATACCAGTGCAGATGATGCAACCGAGCTCAGATGGAAGCTCAATGAAGATCTTGGTCGTTGCTATGTTTCATTTCATGTTGATCAGTAGTAGAGCCCAGTTGGGACGATCGGGATCTAGCAGTTGGGTTATCTTCTTTTCTTTTGGCTTTGTCCGTAGTCGGACTATGTGTGTACTCTGAATGATGTATGAATTATTTATGTTCATTGTGTGAAGTGGCGATTGTAAGCCAACTCTTTATCCCAGTCTTGTTCATTACATGGGATTGTGTGAAGATGACCCTTCTTGCGACAAAACCATAATGCGGTTATGCCTCTAAGTCGTGCTTCGACACATGGGAGATATAGCCGCATCGTGGGTGTTACATTCTCGCTCCCAAGAGACACGCCCAAGTACAACGGCTCCGTGAAGCCGGAAGATTGGTTGATCGACTACTCCACCGCAGTTCGCATAGCAAACGGCAACAGACGCGTTGCCGTGAAATATGTCCCCCTGATGCTCCAAGGCACAGTGCGCACCTGGCTCAACAGCCTCAAGCCTTACAGCATGAACAGCTGGCTCGACTTCACCGAAGCCTTCATACGCAACTTCACCAGCACCTACAAACGGGCTCCCAAGCCCCGACAGCTCTCCTTGTGCATACAAGGGCCCAACGAATCAACCCGTGACTACCTCACGCATTGTGCCGAGCTCTGCAACTCCTGCGAAGGGGTGCACGAGGTTCAGGCCATAGAGTACTTCACCACCGGGTGCCGCGAGGGCACTCTCCTCAAGCACCGACTCCTGTGCGACGAGCCGGCAACCCTCGACGAGCTACTGATCATCGCAGCCAAGTATGCCACGGCCGACTCTTCAATGAAGACTGAGCTCCGGATAGACGCCTCTGGAAAAGTGCTGGCGCCGGCTCCCAAGACGCCGGCTGGAGAATCAAGCCGGCGCCCGTATCAAAGCGACCACAAACGTAAGGCCCCTATGCCGCCTTCCACCAGCCGGCAGGTGGCTATGGTCGAAGAAGAGCAGCATGAAGGACGACCGGCTCCCAAAAAGCAGAAGGGCGGCAGAACGGCTTGGCAGCCGGCTTTCTCCTACGAGCAAACTCTCGATGCCCCCTGCAAGTTCCATAGCGGCACGAAGCCGTCCAACCACACAACTCGGAAGTGCCATTGGCTCACCCGAATCTCCAAGGGCGAGGGGCTATTGCCGCCTCCGCCTGCAGGCCAGCCGCCTCCTGCCCCACAGCAGCCGGCCGCTCGGCCTAC
Source organism: Triticum aestivum (assembly GCF_018294505.1). NCBI lineage: Eukaryota > Viridiplantae > Streptophyta > Magnoliopsida > Poales > Poaceae > Triticum > Triticum aestivum. Next base: position 649,916,269 of record NC_057801.1, on the reverse strand, counting down.
AGTCGGAGCTATCCAAGACGAGTTCCCCGACGAGCAAGCTGCCTACGTCGTGTTCACCAGCCAGACAGAGGATCGGTGCAGCCGGCACCGACAGCAGCAGGAAGTCAACGAAGTCGCCTCCAGTAACCCTGAGTTTATGCACTGGTCAGAGAAGCCCATCAGTTGGAGACGGGACAACCACCCAGAGGTGATGCCGTCTCTTGGCTCCTATGCCTTGGTTTTGGATGCCACCCTGGCGACAGAAAGGTGTGCTGCCCGTTTCTCCCGCGTGTTGATAGATGGCGGGAGCAGTATCAACATACTGTACCAAGATACCATGGAGAAGCTCAACATCAAGCCGAAGCAACTCATGCCAAGCCGGACTGTGTTCCACGGCATCGTACCCGGCCTGTCCTGTTCACCAATCGGCAAGATCAAGATGGATGTCCTCTTTGGGGGCAAAGATCATTTCCGCCGAGAGGCAATATGGTTTGAGGTAGTGGATTTAGAGAGCCCATACCACGCACTGCATGGCCGACCAGCGTTGGCCAAGTTTATGGCTGTGCCCCACTACGCCTACCTCAAGATGAAAATGCCGAGTTCCAAGGGCATCATCACCATAGCCGGAGACTATAAGAATTCTTCTAAGTGTGCAGCAGCCAGCAGCCGGCTGGCCGAGTCCCTCGTGATCGCCGAAGAGAAGAAGATGCTGAATCGAGTTGTGGCCTTGGCTGGCAAGAAGCCGGCCCTGTCTCCTGACCCCAAAGAATGTGAAGCTCAAGCTTCTTTTCAGCCGGCCAAGGAGACAAAGAAGATACCCCTGGACCCGGAACACCCGGAGAAGCACGCTGTCATAGGCACAGGCCTTGACAGCAAATAGGAAGGCGAGCTCGTCGATTTCCTCCGTGAGAATCGGGACATCTTTGCATGGTCTCCCAAAGACATGTAGGGTGTTCCGACGGATTTCGCCGAGCACAAGCTACACGTCCGACCTAACGTCAAGCCGGTCAGGCAGCCCTTGCGCCGCCTGTCAGAAGAGAAGAGAAGAGTTGTCGGTGAAGAGATAGCCCGGCTCCTAGCAGCCGGATTCATTATGGAAGTGTCCTTTCCCGAATGGCTGGCCAACCCAGTCTTAATGTTGAAGAAAAACAAGCAATGGCGCATGTGTATTGACTACACCAGCCTCAACACAGCATGCCCTAAAGATCCATTTCCCTGCCAAGGATTGACCAAGTGATAGACTCCACAGCCGGATGCGAGCTACTGAGATTTTTGGATGCTTATTCAGGCTACCACCAGATAAAGTTGGACCCAGCTGATCGCTTGAAGACCGCCTTCATCACCCCATTCGGAGCTTTCTACTACCTGACCATGACATTCGGCTTGAGAAATGCCGGTGCCACCTTTCAGCGTTGCATGCAGAAATGCCTCCTCAAGCAACTCGGCAGAAATGCCCACGTCTACATAGACGATGTCATGGTGAAGACGGAGAAGCGTGGCACCCTGCTGGAAGACCTCAAGGAGACCTTTGAGAATTTGCGCCGGTTTCAGATCAAGCTCAACTCGGAGAAGTGCATGTTCGGGGTACCATCCGGTCAGCTTCTAGGCTTCCTGGTCTCCGAACGCGGCATCGAATGCAATCCAGCGAAGATCAAGGCCATAGAGAGAATGAAGGTCCCTACCAAGCTGCGAGACGTCCAAAAGTTCACCGGATGCCTGGCATCCTTGAACCGCTTCATGAGCCGGCTCGGAGAAAAGGCGCTCCCCCCCTACCGACTCATGAAGAAATCCACTCACTTTGAGTGGAATGACCAGGCGGACCAAGCTTTCCACGAGCTGAAGAAGATGTTGTCCACCCCGCCTGTCTTGGCAGCCCCAACTGAGAAGGAGCCCATGTACCTCTACATTGCGGCCACCAGCCGGGTGGTCAGCACAGTCATCATGGTCCAATGTCCAGAAGAAGGCCAAGCTCAGCTAGTCCAGAGGCCGGTATATTATTTGAGCGAAGTATTGTCCTCCTCAAAGCAGAAGTACCCGCACTACCAGAAAATGTGCTGTGGTGTGTACTTTGCCTCCAAGAAACTCAAGCCCTACTTTCAAGAACATCCCATCGCGGTCGTATGCACTGCCCCGCTTGCCGAGATCATAGGCAGCCAGGATGCATCCGGCCGAGTGGCGAAATGGGCCATTGCGAAGTCCCAAGCATTGGCCGACTTCCTCGTCGACTGGGCCGAGACCTAGTACCTGCCGCCGGCCCCCGACTCCACTCATTGGCGGATGCATTTTGACGGATCCAAGATGCGCACCGGCTTGGGAGTCGGCATCGTCCTCACCTCTCCCAAGGGCGACAAACTCAGATACACATTGCAAATCCACTTTGCCGCCTCCAACAATGTGGCCGAGTACGAGGCGCTCATACACGGGCTCCGGCTAGCCAAGGAACTCAGCATCTGCCGGATCCTGTGTTATGGCGACTCAGACTTGGTAGTTCAGCAATCATCTGGCGACTGGGACGCCAAGGACGCAAACATGGCAAGCTACCGTTTCCTCGTTCAGCAGATCAGCGGATACTTCGAGGGGTGCGAGTTCCTTCATGTGCCACGGGCCGACAACGAACAAGCAGATGCCCTGGCACGAATAGGCTCCACCCGGCAAGCTATACCAATCGGCGTCGCCCTCCAACACTCCTCAAGCCATCTTTCAAGCCGTCTCCGGAATCCAGTTCCATCTTCGTGCCGCTTGACCCCGACGCAGTCAGATCCGACTTCGGGGACCAGGCAGGCGGCCCGGGGACTTCGGCAGCCGGCTCGGGGAATGCCATAGTCAAACCCGGCTGGGGGACTGCAGCAACACAGCAGGCGGAGGCCGACTCCAACTCCTCACAACCCAGCCCACCCACCCTGGTTGTAGTAGCCGTTTTGGCAATCGAAGAAGTCACAGCTCCATCATGGGCTCAGCCCATCCTCCGTTTCCTGATAAACGGAGAGCTGCCGACTGACAAGATCTCGGCAAGACAAGTCCAATGCCGAGCCGGAGCTTACACAATAATGAACCAAGAGCTAGTTAGGCACAGTGCTACCAGAGTCTTCCAGCGCTGCGTCGAGCCAGAGAAAGGCATAGCAATCCTTGAAGACATCCACCAAGGCGAATGCGCCACCATGCCGCCTCCAGGGCGCTCGTCACCAAGGCCTTCCGCCATGGATTCTTCTGGCCGACTGCTTTGGAGGATGCCAAGTAACTAGTCAAACACTACAAAGGGTGCCAAATCTTCGGCTCCAAGCAACACCTTTTGGCTTCTGCACTCAAGACCATCCCCATCACTTGGCTATTTGCCGTCTGGGGGCTGGACATGGTCGGCCCATTCAAGACGGCGCGCGGCGGCATGACACATCTTCTTGTCACCGTGGACAAATTTACCAAGTGGATTGAAGCAAAGCCAATCAAGAAACTGAATGGGCCGACTACCGTGACATTCATTGTAGACATTACAACCCGGTATGGAGTACCACACAGCATCATCACCGACAACGGCATGAATTTTGCCAAGGGAGCACCTGCACGTTTCTGCGCGACACAGGGCATCCGACTGGACTTAGCGTCTGTTGCCCACCCGCAATCAAACGGCCAGGTCAAGCAAGCAAACGGCCTCATCCTCTCCGGCATCAAGCCCCGACTGGTCATGCCACATGGAACGTTCGGCCGGCTGCTGGCTCGACGAGCTACCGGCCATCCTCTGGAGTCTGCGCACTACCCCAAACAAGTCAACCGGCTTCACCCCCTTCTTCCTTGTATATGGTGTCGAGGCTGTCATCCCAACTGACATCGAGTTCGACTCACCTCGGGTCACCATGTACACGGGGGCGGAGGCCAAGGAAGCACGAGAAGACGGCGTCGACTTGCTGAAAGAAAGCTGGCTGTTAGCCCTCAGCCGGTCCGCCATCTACTAGCAAGGTCCGCGCCGTTACCACAGTCGGAGGGTCAAGCCGAGAGCTTTCCAAGAGGGAGACCTTGTGCTCCAACTGATACAGTGAACAACCGGCTAGCACAAGCTCTCAGCTCCTTGGGAAGGCCCCTTCGTCATCAGCCGGGCTCTGGGAAACGACTCCTACTACCTAATCGACGCGCAGAAGCCGAAGGCACGCAAGAGAGACGACTCCGGCAAGGAGTCGGAGCGCCTGTTGAACGCCAATCTTCTCCAAAGATTTTACAGTTGAATTGCAGTATGTTTCACGCTACCTTTTGTATTAAGTATGAGACAACGGGCTCCCCGAGGAGTTCTCGGGGACTACCCTATTTTATCTATGTATGTCGGCTATCATACCCATGGTTACGCCACTACATTCATTTTCTCCGTCCGGCACCGAGTTCGACTAGTCGGCCCGGGGACTTGCCGCCTTGAGTTATGTCCAAGTTCTACATGCAGTCAGACAAGTAATGTGCCGGCCCCCAAGCCCTCTCTTGCGAAAGTCACAGCTCGAAGAATCGGTTGCCCGACTAGCAAGAGCCAAAGGCGGAAAGGATGCCCACATGAAAACGGATAAGGACTAACGAACTTACATAACACAAGCCGGCTACCCTCTCGCCAACCGGCTCTCGAAGCAGCCGGCCGACCGGCTTCCCTTCCTACTCTGCTACAATCTAAGAAAGCTTGAGTAGTTGCCTTCCCAGACGGCTGAACTCCTTACCCGGCCACAGACTGCAGAGCAGCTGTCAGGCTGGGAAGGCGGCAACCAAGGGAAGGCGGCAAAGGAAAAAAGCCGAGAGATAAAAAGCAAGTAGGAATGGAAGCCAAGCACATGCATAATAATATTTACGCCAAAGGCCTTCGAGAGGTCGGCATTCAACGAAGTTTGAATACACCCCCAGTGGGTGGAATTGCGCAAAGATAACAAATCTGTTCAAAGAGTGACAAACTGGAAAGTAAAAACAGCGAATCAAGCCAAGGGAGCGCCCGGAGCGTCAGGAAGATTGGTGGAGATGGCGGTGTCGGCTGGAGGAGTGGCTGGCTGGCGACTCTCGGCCTGGTCGTCGCAGGTGGCAGGCGGAGCATTCGCGTGCGCCTCGTTGCTGGAGGCACGGTCAGGCTGAGGCTGGCCGGCTGCTTCGACATTTGGCACAGCGTCTTCGCCGTCTTCCTCCCCCTCCTCTTCGCCCTCATTGCTGGAGTCAATCTCCTCCGCCGAGTCTTCCCCGTCGGCCGGGTTCAGCCCGAACCATTCCTCCGGCTGCGCGACGCCGTCCTCGTTCACCTCAAGAGCAAAGGCGCTAGTGTCGGTGAAGTCGGCGATCGCCGGGGCATGCTGGATGATAGCCGGTCGCACCGCCTCCAGCTCCTCGTCAGCCTCCTGCCGCCAGGTGTGCAGCTGGTCCAAGTTCAACCCAGGGTACCAAGCCCGGACGAACTCTAGCGCTCGTCGAGCGCCGGATCGAGCTGTTGAAGCCTTCCGGGCCTCGAGGCGGCTGACTGCTACCTCCAGCCAGTCGGAAGTACGGCTGGGGGTGCGAGGAATTACTTCGCCAGGCCAAAGGGCGGCCAGCACCTGTGCTCCGGCACGCTGAAGCCGGCAGAGCATGCGGTAGGCCGGCTGGAGGCGGGCCTGGATCGCCAGAAGCTGCTCCTCAAGTGACCGGTTGGCATCCGGTGTGATCTCAACCCCAACCTGCCGCCGGGCCTCATGATGAGCTTAGATGGCTTGGTTGGCGGCGACGGAGTAGCCAGGAAAGTACTCTTCGCTAAGAAGAAAGAAACAGAGCAAGTCAGGAGACAAACTGGCTTACAAGGACAAGCAAAGAGTGAAGAAGAAGGCGGCCTACCATCAAACAAATCCTAGACTCGGTTGTAGCCTTTGCTCAGAGCTTGCCTTGCCTCGGCCTAGCTCGCCGCCTCGGTTTCGTATTCGGCTTTGAGGGCGGCCTCGCTGTCCTGCGCCGCCTTCAGGGCCACCTTATGGCTTTCCTCCTGGTCAGCCAGTTTCTTGGCCAAGCGGTCACGCTCCTGAGCCAAGGCGCTGAATTCACCCTCCTTGGTGCGAAGGGCGGTCTGGGCCACACCCAGCTGCTGCCTCAAGTCGGCGTTGGCTCCTGCCAATATGGAAAGAAGAAATTAAGAAAGAAGTCGGCAAGAAAGATCCGACCCGACTGCTCAGCAGTCGGCCCGAATCTCGAGGACTACACCCAGTGGGTGCGCTGACGCGCCCCCACATGAGATAAAAGGACAAAGACACTCACGCCGGCTCTTCGACAGGTCGGCGGCCTTTTCGTTCACCTCCCGGACCTGGGAGTTGAAGGTAGTGGCGTGGAGGTTGTGATAATCCTGCAAACAGGACGAAGAAGCAAGCAAGAACAAATCATTAAAACAAAGTCTTCGAAGAAGTTCCAAGCCGCCTGCTCAGCAGCCGACTCGAAACTCGGGGACTACACCCAGTGGGTGCGCTGACGCGCCCCCACAGAAAAAATCAAGAGCAAGAGAACTCACCCGAATGACCGCCCGTGTCACAAGAAACTCTCGGGTACACTGCTGCAGCGCGGTGGCCTGAGCCTGAAGCCGGCTACGGACATCTTGCGCCGCCAAGTTCAACGCGGCTGTCCCACCGCCCGGCGTCCACCCTGGCGAGTTAGGGGTGGCCGACTCCAGATCATGCGATAACGAGCTGGAACCGGCGGCCCCCTGCGGATCCGGCTCTGAAGCCGCCCTTCCCGCGTGCCAACGAGTCGGCGACAAGACCACAAGATCCGCCCCTGTAGTCGGCTCTCCTCCGACCGGCTGCTCAGGCGGCACCTCGGGCTGGCCGCCTTGGCCGGTCCCGGCCGACGGAGGCGGCACCACTTCTTTCTCCGAGACGACTACGTCGCCCCCTCTATCATGCTCAATATGCGACCCTATCCAAAAGGAACTCGAAGGTCCCACCAAGGATAGACCCGCATATTGAAACGCTTTTGCAAGGTGGATATCATTACATCAACAATACATAATATATGGGGATACATACAAGAGGCATACAATGCCGCATGAATACAACATCACAATACATAAGAGCATCATCCGACTACGGATGAAACACAAACGGAAACTCAAACGACATCCACCCTGCTAGCCCAGGCTGCCGACCTGGAACCTATCCCCTGACCGAAGAAGAAGCAGAAGAAGAACTCAATGCAAGCAAGCATCGCTCTCGCGTCATGATCATCGCATAACCTGTACCTGCAACTGTTGTTGTAGTAATCTGTAAGCCATGAGGACTCAGCAATCCCATTACCATGGGTATCAAGACTAGCAAAGCTTAAACGGAAAGGAAGGGGTAAAGTGGTGAGGCTGCAGCAGCGACTAAGCATGATAAGGTGGCTAACATACCCAAATAAGAGCGAGAAGAGAGCAAGCAGAACGGTCGTCAACTAGTAATGATCAAGAAGTGATCCTGAACTCCTACTTACGTCAAACATAACCCAAAGACCGTGTTCACTTCCCGGACTCCGCCGAGAAGAGACCATCACGGCTACACACGCGGTTGATGCGTTTTAATTCGGATCTGGTGTCAAGTTATCTACAACCGGACATTAACAAATTCCCATCTGCCAATAACCGCAGGCACGGCTTTCGAAAGATTATACCCTGCAGGGGTGTCCCAACTTAGCCCATGACAAGCTCTCGCGATCAACGAAGGAATAGACCTTCTCCCAGGAAGACCCGATCAGACTCGGAATCCCGGTTTACAAGACATTTCGACAATGGTAAAACAAGACCAGCAAAGCCGCCCGATGCGCCGACAATACCGATAGGAGCTGCACATATCTCGTTCTCAGGGCAACACCGGATAAGCGAAGTGTACAGGAACCGACGTAACCCAAGTTGCCAAGGGATGGCCCCGCACGGTGCTCTAGTTTGGACTAACACTTAGACAAGCACTGGCCCGGGGGGGCTATAATAAATATGACCCTCGAGAGAGCGACTCCCAAGGGAAAAGTAGGTGGTGGTGAGGCAAATAGTAAAACCAAGGTTGGGCCTTGCTGGAGGAGTTTTATTCAAAGCGAACTGTCAAGGGGGTCCCATAAATCACCCGACCGCATAAGGAACGCAAAATCCGGGAACATAACACCGGTATGACGGAAACTAGGGCGGCAAGAGTGGAACAAAACACCAGGCAAAAGGCCGAGCCTTCCACCCTTTACCAAATATATAGATGCATTAATAATATAAGAGATATTGTGATATCCCAACCAAAATCCTGTCCACCATGGAGCAATCTTCAACTTCACCTTTAACTAGCAACGCTATAAGAGGGGCTTAGCAAAGCGGTAACATAGCCAAACAACGGTTTGCATAGGAAAAGTGTCAAAGGTTAGAGGTTCATGGCAATATGAGAGGCTTGATGAGCAAAAGATAGGTAGCGCAGCAAAGCGATAGAACGAAACAACTAGCATAGCAATGATAGTAGTGAGATCCAGGGTAGCGGTCATCTTGCCTGAAATCCCGCAAGGAAGAAGAACGAGTCCATGAAGAAGACGGACGGATGAAGCCAAACCAAGCGTAGACGAACAAATCCTCACGATCGCAACGAAACGGGAACTATCGAGAAGAAGCACACAACATGGTAAACACACCACACATGAACAAGACATGATGCACAACCAAGTATGATGCATGACGAAGCTACATGAAGCTACTCATGGCAAGAGATGATGCAAACAAGAGCAACACATCAAGACAAGTTTAAATGAGGCCGGGAACAACATATAACAATTCCGGTAAGTCCTCATATGCATATTTCGAAATTGGTCCAGATCTGAATAAATCTTATGTTCAAGTTGTTAAACAGCAAGTTAAGATGCAACAAGATGATCTACACAAGATTCTAGTCAAGTTACATATTAAGTTCATTTAGTTTGGAGCTACGGCCTAGAAGATATGAGCAAAACAAGTTAAACATGGCATTGATGCAAAATGCACCCAAACCTCAAGCAAACACATCAAAACAAGGATGCAACATGATAATATGAAACTACATGCAAAATCAAGCAAGTTTCATATAGAGCACACTCAAAACGGAGCAACGGTTCAACACACACACACACACTATACAAGTTATAGCAACAATCTGTCCAAAACAGCAACTAGGCATATTGCAAGCATCAAAACAATAAGCTACAGCACCCCAACATAACAACAAAAGGCATGGACATGATGTACAGGTAATGCATAACAAAACATGAACAGTGAGCTATCTCCAGAAATCACTAGAACATGCTCAAACACACATGGTAAGATTGCAAGTTATAACAATTTCAGACTTTGCAGAAAATAACATCACGATGCAATGTTTAGAGCTATCAAATAACATGTTACAGGAACTTATAATGGCAAACAAATGCATGGCATGAAAGTACTAAATGCATAGATCAAAAGACCCTTACTGACCATAAGCCAAAAAGGATCAGAAAATATGATGGCACCCACGTAAACATAGCAAGTTACATTACAGATTCAAACATGGCAGAAACAGAATTATGAAGGCATGTAGATGAGCTTGTGCAACTCACTACAGAGAAAAACATGGCATGGCAACGCAACCAACAGTAAGAAGGCATGTTTATGAAGCTAAGCATGGGAATAGCAAGGTCATAGGGTGCATGGAACACTAGGAACAATCATGGTAACAACTGAACTTAATGTTAACAGGCTGATAGAAACATTATGAAGCAACTTTGGAGCAAGATATGAACAATCTACAGCAAGCTATAAATGCAACCAGGGGCATGGATGGATAGAGGATGACATGTAGATCAAAACATATTTATAGAACATCTCCAGATTATGCATAGAATGATTAGTAGCAACATGTTTATATAGCATCACGAAATAACAGATTCAGCCTAGCAAAACAGCAACATCAAGTACACTACTTGACAAGCTCGATTCACTCACCAAAAGTCATTGCATGACAAAATAAGCATAGCATCATCAAGAAGACATGTTTGTGTAACCAACCAAGGCAAGAACAAGTCCATAGCATGCAAGGATCAACTATAGCAACCTTGGCCAAATTGAATAACATGTAAACAATCTGCTAGGAAACACTTTGAAGCAAAAGTAGAGCACAAAAATGACATGCTAGACTACTCCATAATTGCAACCAAGGGCATGAATGGATAGACAATAACCACATGTTCAAAACACCCTTACTGAAGTATCTCAAAATATGCATGGATCTCTCTGTAGCATCAAGTTTACATGGCATCAAAATAACAGCAGAACAGGGACTAAAATCAGCAACATCACGATGCCTAGTTTGCATACTTGTGCTAGTCACCACATTGATCACAAAAATACATGGTAAGCACCTCTGTAAATAAGACATGGCATAGTTCAAAACACATGTAGACATCAACCTCATAGGATCCACACATCAATCATGGCAAAAATGACAAAAGAGCTCGTTTTGATAACAGACAGCAGAAAACAATATGAAGCACTCTTACAACGATGATTCAGGCATCGAGATGAGCTCAAATGAATATGATAAAATGGAATGAAATGATGTACTCGTTGGGATGAACAATTTGATATATTACACGCACGAAACGGAGCTACGGATGCAGAGATAAGATGCGATGAACATGGCATGATAATGTAAAAATATCAGGGACTTAGGCGATTTTTACCCTCGCAGAAACTGGATCTCGGGGTTCCGGGACGGAGAGAAGCGGGACGGGGCGCGACGTTTGGATGGCTTCCGGGTGGATCTCATCCCGATCTGGGGCGACGGATCCGGCGGCTCCGGCAAGAGCTCCGGCGAGGGCGGCGGCCGGAGTTGGAGGGGCGCGGGGAAGGTGAGGTTGCTGGAGACAAGGCGCGAGGTCCCGGGGTCGCCGGCGGGAGCAGGCGCGGAGGCGGCGAGGCGAGGCGGCGATCTGGGTGACCGGCAGCGGCGGGGCGCAGGGGCCGGCGAGGCGAGGCATGGTGGCCGGCGGCGACGGGTCGGCGTACTCTGGAGGCGGGGCGATGGAGGTTGGAGGCGGGGAGGCGCACGGGGGCACGGGCGGCGACGCGGGGAGGCGCCGGGAGGCGGGCGGCGGAGCTGCGGCGGCCGGGCGCTCGCCGGCGGCGGGCGAAGGAGAGGGGCGGCAGGGCGCGGCTGCGAGGCGTCGGAGGTGGGCACGGCGGCGCTCGGGCGCGCGGCGGCGCGAGGCGCTCGGGCGGCGCGGGCCCGGCGCGGCCTGGTTCGGCCCGGGGCGGGCCGGATCTGGGCCCCGAGTGGCGGCGCGCGGTGGGAAGGCGGCGGTGACACGTGGCACGTCGGGATTGGGCGTGGGGCGGTGGCGGACATGTCCGGGCGGCGGGTGGACGTGTCCGTCGGCGGGAGGAGGAAGAAGCTAGGGTTTCGGGGGATTCATCCGCGAATTTCGGGGGGGAGGACCTATTTATAGATTCTGGGAGCTAGGAGAGTCCAAATGAGGAGAGGTTTTCGCCCACACGATCGTGATCGAATGGCCGAGAGCATGGAGGGGAGTTTGCTGGGCTTTGGGCCACTTTGGAAGGGTGTTGGGCTGCAAAGAGAGTGGGGTCTTTTGCGGTTACCCGGATAACCGTTGGAGTACCAAACGACCTCCAAATGGCACGAAACTTGACAGGCGGTCTACCGGTGCTATACCAAGGCCACTTGGCAAGACTCGGTCTATTCCGAGAACGTTTAACACCCACTCACGAAAAGGGAGAAGAGGGGGCGCTGGAGGACATAGGAGCGCCGGATTGCAAAACGGACAACGGGGAAAATGCTCAGATGCATGAGACGAACACGTATGCAATGCAATGCTCATGATGACATGACAAAATGCAACACGCAAGCAAATGACATGGCAACAACGACGAATAACTGGCAGACACCTGGCGCATCGAAACCGGGGCGTTACAACACTCCTCCACTAACAAGAGATCTCGTCCCGAGATCTTAGGACCGAGACGGAAGAGAAAAAGGAAGAGGTGAAACAAGAATTCAAGAGAAGAAGCAAGGAATCGAGAACACTCGAGAAGAAGAGAGGAACGACGAGAATGACGAGAATCGAACGCTCACGGAATCAGATAGACTATGAAACCACTCCGGTTAGAAGGAGATAAGAAACGAATAAGACTGAAAGAATTTAAGCAGCACACCGACTGAACAAGGAAATAATAGAACACGAAGTTGAGAGGATCGAATGATACTTGATGAAGATATGACACAAAACCTCCGGAAGGAATTGAAAGAGTTGAATCAAAATGATAATCAAAGAAAAGGAATCTTGAATGAACCACCGTAAGAATTCGAAAATGACTGATGAAAGAGTCTGAATCACCGGGATAATTGGATAACGGAAGCTGAAATGTTGGCCTCCGGTGAAAAGAAACGGGAAAACAACTCCTGACATACTCTGGATGGATGAAAAGAACTTCTGTCAAATGGAATAATTTGAGAGGATAATATGAGGCTAGTGCCACGAAACTTCGAGAGAACGGGCAAGATTTAGAGGAAAATCTTTTCTTCGGTCTTCAAATGACGACGAGAAACACCACCAAAATTACTGAGATACTCCAAGAGAATGGAAAGCAAAGAGGTTGGGCCAACGATGAAATGATTAGAAATTGATCTTGGAAAGGCATCTGACTGCGGGAACCCATTCTTACGTCACCCTTGAAAACAATTGAGAATAACTCCGGGAGAATTAGAAGAGTCAGGTAAGATCCTGGAAAAAGACCTGTGGGTTAGGGCCCACTGAAGACAAAACACTGATGGAAAGGGATGATGAACAGATAGATGATGCACCGGAACAATTGAAATATTTGAATGAGGTGACAACCTCGAATAAATTCAAACACAGACGAATCTCCTGAGATGTCTTGAGCACTCCGGGAGGATAAACTGGCGAGAGGCGAACGAGCGGGGAAAACACTTCGAGGAAAAAAATATGATCAACACCGAAAAACTTGAATTGAGTGCACCGGAAAAGAGATGAAGAATGTTGAATTAAACGAGAATTCACCAGTTGAGATAATTTACGAGAGACTAAAGAGGCTCCACACGAATGAAATAGATTGTCGAGAGAGAGTCAGACTCCGGGAAGAAAAAGGGTGGGAGGGCGGGAAAACAAAGGAAACTTGGAAGGGGAAATCGACGAATATCTTGAAGAGAAAACACCAGTTGAAGAAAGCAAAGGCTTCACACGAGTAGGATGGATACTTGATTACGGACTCCGGTTCCGAGAAGAAGAACATGGAGGGCGGGTGGGAAAGAAAACAACTGAGGATTGAACTCAAGGATGAAGAAGGCTCGAATCGACTTGACGAGAAATGCACCGGATGAAAAGGGCTGAGAACCAACGATCGGAAAACCAACTGCGTGATCCTAAAGAAAAAATTGAATGGGAAGAGAAGTAATTCAAAAAACCTACGTCAAGATTCCTTACCAGAGCGACGAAGGGGACTGAGGAGTAAAAAGAATTCCTACTCTCCGATATAACTAGACTCCGAAAACAGTTTTCTTCTAGACTCAACAACGGCCAAACTACACGATCAATCAAGGGGGCTCCTAAGGTCTGTTGAGGCTCTAATACCAACTTGTCACGCCCAATATGCGACCCTATCCAAAAGAAACTCGAAGGTCCCACCAAGGATAGACCCGCATATTGAAACGCTTTTGCAAGGTGGATAACATTACATTAACGATACATAATATATGGGGATACATACAAGAGGCATACAATGCCGCATGAATACAACATCACAATACATAAGAGCATCATCCGACTACGGATGAAACACAAACAGAAATTCAAACGACATCCACCCTGCTAGCCCAGGCTGCCGACCTGGAACCTATCCCTTGATCGAAGAAGAAGCAGAAGAAGAACTCAATGCAAGCAAGCATCGCTCTCGCGTCATGATCATCGCATAACCTGTACCTGCAACTATTGTTGTAGTAATCTGTGAGCCACGAGGACTCAGCAATCCCATTACCATGCGTATCAAGACTAGCAAAGCTTAAAGGGAAAGGAAGGGGTAAAGTGGTGAGGCTGCAGCAGCGACTAAGCATGATATGGTGGCTATCATATGCAAATAAGAGCGAGAAGAGAGCAAGCAGAACGGTCGTCAACTAGTAATGATCAAGAAGTGATCCTGAACTCCTACTTACGTCAAACATAACCCAAAGACCGTGTTCACTTCCCGGACTCCGCCGAGAAGAGACCATCACGGCTACACACGCGGTTGATGCGTTTTAATTCGGATCTGGTGTCAAGTTATCTACAACCGGACATTAACAAATTCCCATCTGCCAATAACCGCAGGCACGGCTTTCGAAAGATTATACCCTGCAGGGGTGTCCCAACTTAGCCCATGACAAGCTCTCGCGATCAACGAAGGAATAGACCTTCTCCCAGGAAGACCCGATCAGACTCGGAATCCCGGTTTACAAGACATTTCGACAATGGTAAAACAAGACCAGCAAAGCCGCCCGATGCGCCGACAATACCGATAGGAGCTGCACATATCTCGTTCTCAGGGCAACACCGGATAAGCGAAGTGTACAGGAACCGACGTAACCCAAGTTGTCAAGGGATGGCCCCGCACGGTGCTCTAGTTTGGACTAACACTTAGACAAGCACTGGCCCGGGGGGGCTATAATAAATATGACCCTCGAGAGAGCGACTCCCAAGGGAAAAGTAGGTGGTGGTGAGGCAAATAGTAAAACCAAGGTTGGGCCTTGCTGGAGGAGTTTTATTCAAAGCGAACTGTCAAGGGGGTCCCATAAATCACCCGACCGCATAAGGAACGCAAAATCCGGGAACATAACACCGGTATGACGGAAACTAGGGCGGCAAGAGTGGAACAAAACACCAGGCAAAAGGCCGAGCCTTCCACCCTTTACCAAATATATAGATGCATTAATAATATAAGAGATATTGTGATATCCCAACCAAAATCCTGTCCACCATGGAGCAATCTTCAACTTCACCTTTAACTAGCAACGCTATAAGAGGGGCTTAGCAAAGCGGTAACATAGCCAAACAACGGTTTGCATAGGAAAAGTGTCAAAGGTTAGAGGTTCATGGCAATATGAGAGGCTTGATGAGCAAAAGATAGGTAGCGCAGCAAAGCGATAGAACGAAACAACTAGCATAGCAATGATAGTAGTGAGATCCAGGGTAGCGGTCATCTTGCCTGAAATCCCGCAAGGAAGAAGAACGAGTCCATGAAGAAGACGGACGGATGAAGCCGAACCAAGCGTAGACGAACGAATCCTCACGATCGCAACGAAACGGGAACTATCGAGAAGAAGCACACAACATGGTAAACACACCACACATGAACAAGAATGATGCACAACCAAGTATGATGCATGACGAAGCTACATGAAGCTACTCATGGCAAGAGATGATGCAAACAAGAGCAACACATCAAGACAAGTTTAAATGAGGCCGGGAACAACATATAACAATTCCGGTAAGTCCTCATATGCATATTTCGAAATTGGTCCAGATCTGAATAAATCTTATGTTCAAGTTGTTAAACAGCAAGTTAAGATGCAACAAGATGATCTACACAAGATTCTAGTCAAGTTACATATAAAGTTCATTTAGTTCGGAGCTACGGCCTAGAAGATATGAGCAAAACAAGTTAAACATGGCATTGATGCAAACTGCACCCAAACCTCAAGCAAACACACCAAAACAAGGATGCAACATGATAATATGAATCTACATGCAAAATCAAGCAAGTTTCATATAGAGCACACCCAAAACGGAGCAATGGTTCAACACACACACACACACTATACAAGTTATAGCAACAATCTGTCCAAAACAGCAACTAGGCATATTGCAAGCATCAAAACAATAAGCTACAACACCCCAACATAATAACAAAAGGCATGGACATGATGTACAGGTAATGCATAACAAAACATGAACAGTGAGCTATCTCCAGAAATCACTACAACATGCTCAAACACACATGGTAAGATTGCAAGTTATAACAATTTCAGACTTTGCAGAAAATAACATCACGATGCAATGTTTAGAGCTATCAAACAACATGTTACAGGAACTTATAATGGCAAACAAAGGCATGTCATGAAAGTACTAAATGCATAGATCAAAAGACCCTTACTGACCATAAGCCAAAAAGGATCAGAAAATATGATGGCACCCACGTAAACATAGCAAGTTACATTACAGATTCAAACATGGCAAAAACAGAATTATGAAGGCATGTAGATGAGCTTGTGCAACTCACTACAGAGAAAAACATGGCATGGCAAGGCAACCAACAGTAAGAAGGTATGTTTATGAAGCTAAGCATGGGAATAGCAAGGTCATAGGGTGCATGGAACACTAGGAACAATCATGGTAACAACTGAACTTAATGTTAACAGGCTGATAGAAACATTATGAAGCAACATTGGAGCAAGATTGAACAATCTACAGCAAGCTATAAATGCAACCAGGGGCATGGATGGATAGAGGATGACATGTAGATCAAAACATATTTATAGAACATCTCCAGATTATGCATAGAATGATTAGTAGCAACATGTTTATATAGCATCACGAAATAACAGATTCAGCCTAGCAAAATAGCAACATCAAGTACACTACTTAACGAGCTCGATTCACTCACCAAAAGTCATTGCATGACAAAATAAGCATAGCATCATCAAGAAGACATGTTTGTGTAACCAACCAAGGCAAGAACAAGTCCATAGCATGCAAGGATCAACTATAGCAACCTTGGCCAAATTGAATAACATGTAAACAATCTGCTAGGAAACATTTTGAAGCAAAAGTAGAGCACGAAAATGACATGCTAGACTACTCCATAATTGCAACCAAGGGCATGAATGGATAGACAATAACCACATGTTCAAAACACCCTTACTGAAGTATCTCAAAATATGCATGGATCTCTCTGTAGCATCAAGTTTACATGGCATCAAAATAACAGCAGAACAGGGACTAAAATCAGCAACATCACGATGCCTAGTTTGCATACTTGTGCTAGTCACCACATTGATCACAAAAATACATGGTAAGCACCTCTGTAAATAAGACATGGCATAGTTCAAAACACATGTAGACATCAACCTCATAGGATCCACACATCAATCAAGGCAAAAATGACAAAAGAGCTCGTTTTGATAACAGACAGCAGAAAAAAATATGAAGCACTCTTACAATGATGATTTAGGCATCAAGATGAGCTCAAATGAATATGATGCAATGATGTACTCGTTGAGATGAACAATTTGATATATTACACGCACGAAACGGAGCTACGGATGCAGAGATACAATGCGATGAACATGGCATGATAATGTAAAAATATCAGGGACTTAGGCGATTTTTACCCTCGCAAAAACTGGATCTCGGGGTTCCGGGACGGAGAGAAGCGGGACGGGGCGCGACGTTTGGATGGCTTCTGGGTGGATCTCATCCCGATCTGGGGCGACGGATCCGGCGGCTCCGGCAAGAGCTCCGACGAGGGCGGCGGCCGGAGTTGGAGGGGCGTGGGGGAGGCGAGGTTGCTGGAGACGAGGCGTGAGGTCCCGAGGTCGCCGGCGGGAGCAGGCGCGGAGGCGGCGAGGCGAGGCGGCGATCTGGGTGACCGGCGGCAGCGGGGCGCAGGGGCCGGCGAGGTGAGGCATGGTGGCCGCGGCGATGGGTCGGCGTACTCCGGAGGCGGGGCGACGGAGATTGGAGGCGAGGAGGCGCACGGGGGCACGGGCGGCGACGCGGGGAGGCGCCGGGAGGCGGGCGGCGGAGCCACGGCGGCCGGGCGCTCGCCGGCGGCGGGCGAAGGAGAGGGGCGGCAGGGCGCGGCTGCGAGGCGCTGGAGGCGGGCACGGCGGCGCTCGGGCGCGCGGCGGCGCGAGGCGCTCGGGCGGCGCGGGCCCGGCGCGGCCCGGTTCGGCCCGGGCGGGCCGGATCTGGGCCCCGGGCGGCGGTGCGCGGTGGGAAAGCGGCGGCGACACGTGGCACGTCGAGATTGGGCGTGGGGTGGTGGCGGACATGTCCGGGCGGCGGGTGGACGTGTCCGTCGGCGGGAGGAGGAAGAAGCTAGGGTTTCGGGGGATTCATCCGCGAATTTCGGGGGGGGGGGGGAGGACCTTTTTATAGATTCTGGGAGCTAGGGGAGTCCAAATGAGGAGCGGTTTTCGCCCACACGATCGTGATCGAATGACCGAGAGCATGGAGGGGAGTTTGCTGGGCTTTGGGCCACTTTGGAAGGGTGTTGGGCTGCAAAGAGAGAGGGGGCTTTTGCTGTTACCGGTTAACCGTTGGAGTACCAAACGACCTCCAAATGGCACGAAACTTGACAGGCGGTCTACCGGTGCTATACCAAGGCCACTTGGCAAGACTCGGTCCATTCTGAGAACGTTTAACACCCACTCACGAAAAGGGAGAAGAGGGGGACACCGGAGGACATAGGAGCGCCGGATTGCAAAACGGACAACGGGGAAAATGCTCGGATGCATGAGACGAACACGTATGCAATGCAATGCTCATGATGACATGACAAAATGCAACACGCAAGCAAATGACATGGCAACAACGACGAATAACTGGCAGACACCTGGCGCATCGAAACCGGGGCGTTACAACACTCCTCCACTAACAAGAGATCTCGCCCCGAGATATTAGGACCGAGACGGAAGAGAAAAAGGAAGAGGTGAAACAAGAATTCAAGAGAAGAAGCAAGGAATCGAGAGCACTCGAGAAGAAGAGTGGAACGACGAGAATGACGAGAATCGAACGCTCACGGAATCAGAGAGACTATGAAACCACTCTGGTTAGAACGAGATAAGAAACGAATAAGACTGAAAGAATTTAAGCAGCACACCGACTGAACAAGGAAATAATAGAACACGAAGTTGAGAGGATGGAATGATACTTGATGAAGATATGACACAAAACCTCCGGAAGGAATTGAAAGAGTTGAATCAAAATGATAATCAAAGAAAAGGAATCTTGAATGAACCACCGTAAGAATTCGAAAATGACTGATGAAAGAGTCTGAATCACCGGGATAATTGGATAATGGAAGCTGAAATGTTGGCCTCCGGTGAAAAGAAACGGGAAAACAACTCCTGACATACTCCGGATGGATGAAAAGAACTTCTGTCAAACGGAATAATTTGAGAGGATAATATGAAGCTAGTGCCACGAAACTTCGAGAGAACGGGCAAGATTTAGAGGAAAAACTTTTCTTCGGTCTTCAAATGACAACGAGAAACACCACCAAAATTACTGAGATACTTCGGGAGAATGGAAATCAAAGAGGTTGAGCCAACGATGAAATGATTAGAAATTGATCTTGGAAAGGCATCTGACTGATGGAATCCATTCTTACGTCACTCTTGAAAAGAATTGAGAATAACTCCGGGAGAATTAGAAGAGTCAGGTAAGATCCTGGAAAAAGACCTGTGGGTTAGGGCCCACTAAAGAGAAAACACCGATGGAAAGGGATGATGAAAAGATGGATGATGCACCGGAACAATTGAAATATTTGAATGAGGTGACAACCTCGAATAAATTCAAACACAGACGAATCTCCTGAGATGTCTTGAGCACTCCGGGAGGATAAACTAGCGAGAGGCGAACGAGCAGGGAAAACACTTCGAGGAAAAAATATGATCAACACCGAAAAACTTGAATTGAGTGCACCAGAAAAGAGATGAAGAATGTCGAATTAAACGAGAATTCACCGGTTGAGATAATTTACGAGAGACTGAAGAGGCTCCACACGAATGAAATAGATTGTCGAGAGAGAGTCAGACTCCGGGAAGAAAAAGGGTGGGAGGGCGGGAAAACAAAGGCAACTTGGAAGGGGAAATCGACGAATATCTTGAAGAGAAAACACCGGTTGAAGAAAGCAAAGGCTTCACACGAGTAGGATGGATACTTGATTATGGACTCCGGTTCCGAGAAGAAGAAAGAGGGCGGGTGGGAAAGAAAACAACTGAGGATTGAACTCAAGGATGAAGAAGGCTCGAATAGACTTGACGAGAAATGCACCGGATGAAAAGGGCTGAGAACCAACGATCGGAAAACCAACTGCGTGATCCTAAAGAAAAATTTGAATGGGAAGAGAAGTAATTCAAAACACCTACATCAAGATTCCTTACCAGAGCGATGAAGGGGACTGAGGAGTAAAAAGAATTCCTACTCTCCGATATAACTAGACTCCGAAAACAGTTTTCTTCTAGACTCAACAACGGCCAAACTACACGATCAATCAAGGGGGCTCCTAAGGTCGGTCGAGGCTCTGATACCAACTTGTCACGCCCAATATGCGACCCTATCCAAAAGGAACTCGAAGGTCCCACCAAGGATAGACCCGCATATTGAAACGCTTTTGCAAGGTGGATATCATTACATCAACAATACATAATATATGGGGATACTTACAAGAGGCAAACAATGCCGCATGAATACAACATCACAATACATAAGAGCATCATCCGACTACGGATGAAACACAAACGGAAACTCAAACGACATCCACCCTGCTAGCCCAGGCTGCCGACCTAAAACCTATCCCCTGATCGAAGAAGAAGCAGAAGAAGAACTCAATGCAAGCAAGCATCGCTCTCGCGTCATGATCATCGCATAACCTGTACCTGCAACTGTTGTTGTAGTAATCTGTGAGCCACGAGGACTCAGCAATCCCATTACCATGGGTATCAAGACTAGCAAAGCTTAAAGGGAAAGGAAGGGGTAAAGTGGTGAGGCTGCAGCAGCGACTAAGCATGATATGGTGGCTAACATACGCAAATAAGAGCGAGAAGAGAGCAAGCAGAACGGTCGTCAACTAGTAATGATCAAGAAGTGATCCTGAACTCCTACTTACGTCAAACATAACCCAAAGACCGTGTTCACTTCCCGGACTCCACCGAGAAGAGACCATCACGGCTACACACGCGGTTGATGCGTTTTAATTCGGATCTGGTGTCAAGTTATCTACAATCGGACATTAACAAGTTCCCATCTGCCAATAACCGCAGGCACGGCTTTCGAAAGATTATACCCTGCAGGGGTGTCCCAACTTAGCCCATGACAAGCTCTCGCGATCAACGAAGGAATAGACCTTCTCCCAGGAAGACCCGATCAGACTCGGAATCCCGGTTTACAAGACATTTCGACAATGGTAAAACAAGACCAGCAAAGCCGCCCGATGCACCGACAATACCGATAGGAGCTGCACATATCTCGTTCTCAGGGCAACACCGGATAAGCGAAGCGTACAGGAACCGACGTAACCCAAGTTGCCAAGGGATGGCCCCGCACAGTGCTCTAGTTTGGACCAACACTTAGACAAGCACTGACCCGGGGGGGCTATAATAAAGATGACCCTCGAGAGTGCGACTCCCAAGGGAAAAGTAGGTGGTGGTGAGGCAAATAGTAAAACCAAGGTTGGGCCTTGCTGGAGGAGTTTTATTCAAAGCGAACTGTCAAGGGGGTCCCATAAATCACCCGACCGCGTAAGGAACGCAAAATCCGGGAACATAACACCGGTATGACGGAAACTAGGGCGGCAAGAGTGGAACAAAACACCAGGCAAAAGGCCGAGCCTTCCACCCTTTACCAAATATATAGATGCATTAATAATATAAGAGATATTTTGATATCCCAACCAAAATCCTGTCCACCATGGAGCAATCTTCAACTTCACCTGCAACTAGCAACGCTATAAGAGGGGCTGAGCAAAGCGGTAACATAGCCAAACAACGGTTTGCATAGAAAAAGTGTCAAATGTTAGAGGTTCATGGCAATATGGGAGGCTTGATAAGCAAAAGATAGGTAGCGCAGCAAAGCGATAGAACAAAACAACTATCATAGCAATGATAGTAGTGAGATCCAGGGTAGCGGTCATCTTGCTTGAAATCTCGCAAGGAAGAAGAACGAGTCCATGAAGAAGACGAACGGATGAAGCCGAACCAAGCGTAGACGAATGAATCCTCACGATCGCAACAAAACGGGAACTATCGAGAAGAAGCACACAACATGGTAAACACACCACACATGAACAAGACATGATGCACAACCAAGTATGATGCATGACGAAGCTACATGAAGCTACTCATGGCAAGAGATGATGCAAACAAGAGCAACACATCAAGACAAGTTTAAATGAGGCCGGGAACAACATATAACAATTCTGGTAAGTCCTCATATGCATATTTCGAAATTGGTCCAGATCTGAATAAATCTTATGTTCAAGTTGTTAAACAGCAAGTTAAGATGCAACAAGATGATCTACACAAGATTCTAGTCAAGTTACATATAAAGTTCATTTAGTTCGGAGCTACGGCCTAGAAGATATGAGCAAAACAAGTTAAACATGGCATTGATACAAAATGCACCCAAACCTCAAGCAAACACATCAAAACAAGGATGCAACATGATAATATGAAACTACATGCAAAATCAAGCAAGTTTCATATAGAGCACACTCAAAACGGAGCAACGGTTCAACACACACACACTATACAAGTTATAGCAACAATCTGTCCAAAACAGCAACTAGGCATATTGCAAGCATCAAAACAATAAGCTACAGCACCCCAACATAATAACAAAAGGCATGGACAGGATGTACAGGTAATGCATAACAAAACATGAACAGTGAGCTATCTCCAAAAATCACTAGAACATGCTCAAACACACATGGTAAGATTGCAAGTTATAACAATTTCAAACTTTGTAGAAAATAACATCACGATGCAATGTTTAGAGCTATCAAACAACATGTTACAGGAACTTATAATGGCAAACAAAGGAATGGCATGAAAGTACTAAATGCATAGATCAAAAGACCCTTACTGACCATAAGTCAAAAAGGATCAGAAAATATGATGGCACCCACGTAAACGTAGCAAGTTACATTACAGATTCAAATATGACAGAAACAGAATTATGAAGGCATGTAGATGAGCTTGTGCAACTCACTACAGAGAAAAACATGGCATGGCAAGGCAACCAACAGTAAGAAGGCATGCTTATGAAGCTAAGCATGGGAATAGCAAGGTCATAGGGTGCATGGAACACTAGGAACAATCATGTTAACAACTGAACTTAATGTTAACAGGCTGATAGCAACATTATGAAGCAACTTTGGAGCAAGATATGAACAATCTACAGCAAGCTATAAATGCAACCAGGGGCATGGATGGATAGAGGATGACATGTAGATCAAAACATATTTATAGAACATCTCCAGATTATGCATAGAATGATTAGTAGCAACATGTTTATATAGCATCACGAAATAACAGATTCAGCCTAGCAAAACAGCAACATCAAGTACACTACTTAGCAAGCTCGATTCACTCACCAAAAGTCATTGCATGACAAAATAAGCATAGCATCATCAAGAAGACATGTTTGTGTAACCAACCAAGGCAAGAACAAGTCCATAGCATGCAAGGATCAACTATAGCAACCTTGGCCAAATTGAATAACATGTAAACAATCTGCTAGGAAACATTTTGAAGCAAAAGTAGAGCACGAAAATGGCATGCTAGACTACTCCATAATTGCAACCAAGGGCATGAATGGATAGACAATAACCACATGTTCAAAACACCCTTACTGAAGTATCTCAAAATATGCATGGATCTCTCTGTAGCATCAAGTTTACATGGCATCAAAATAACAGCAGAACAGGGACTAAAATCAGCAACATCACGATGTCTAGTTTGCATGTTTGTGCTAGTCACCATATTGATCAGAAAAATACATGGTAAGCACCTCTGTAAAGAAGACATGGCATAGTTCAAAACACATGTAGACATCAACCTCATAGGATGCACACATCAATCATGACAAAAATGACAAAAGAGCTCGTTCTGATAACAGACAGCATAAAACAATATGAAGCACTCTTACAACGGTGATTCAGGCATCAAGATGAGCTCAAATGAATATGATGCAATGGAATGAAATGATGTACTCATTGAGACGAACAATTTGATATATTACACGCACAAAACGGAGCTACGGATGCAGAGATACAATACGATTAACATGGCATGATAATGTAAAAATATCAGGGACTTGGGCGATTTTTACCCTCGCAGAAACTGGATCTCGGGGTTCCGGGACGGAGAGAAGCGGGACGGGGCGCGACGTTTGGATGGCTTCCAGGTGGATCTCATCCCGATTTGGGGCGACGGATCCGGCGGCTCCGGCAAGAGCTCCAGCGAGGGCGGCGGCCGGAGTTGGAGGGGCGCGGGGGAGGCGAGGTTGCTGGAGACGAGGCGCGAGGTCCCGGGGTCGCCGGAGGGAGCAGGCGCGGAGGCGGCGAGGCGAGGCGGCGATCTGGGTGACCGGCGGCGGCGGGGCGCAGGGGCCGGCGAGGCGAGGCATGGTGGCCGGCGGCGACGGGTCGGCGTACTCCGGAGGCGGGGCGATGGAGGTTGGAGGCGGGGAGGCGCACGGGGGCACGGGCGGCGACGCGGGGAGGCGCCGGGAGGCGGGCGGCGGAGCCGCGGCGGCGGGGCGCTCGCCGGCGGCGGGCGAAGGAGAGGGGCGGCAGGGAGCGGCTGCGAGGCGCCGGAGGCGGGCACGGTGGCGCGAGGCGCTCGGGCGGCGCGGGCCCGGCGCGGCCCGGTTCGGCATGGGGCGGGCCGGATCTGGGCCCCGGGCGGCGGCACGCGGTGGGAAGGCGGCGGTGACACGTGGCACGTCGGGATTGGGCGTGGGGCGGTGGCGGACATGTCGGGGTGGCGGGTAGACGTGTCCGTCGGCGGGAGAAGGAAGAAGCTAGGGTTTCGGGGGATTCATCCGCGAATTTCGGGGGGGGGGGAGGACCTATTTATAGATTCTGGGAGCTAGGGGAGTCCAAATGAGGAGCGGTTTTCTCCCACACGATCGTGATCGAACGACCGAGATCATGGAGGGGAGTTTGCTGGGCTTTGGGCCACTTTGGAAGGGTGTTGGGCTGCAAAGAGAGAGGGGGCTTTTGCGGTTACATGGTTAACCGTTGGAGTACCAAACGACCTCCAAATGGCACAAAACTTGACAGGCGGTCTACCGGTGCTATACCAAGGCCACTAGGCAAGACTCGGTCCATTCCGAGAACGTTTAACACCCACTCACGAAAAGGGAGAAGAGGGGGACACCGAAGGACATAGGAGCGCCGGATTGCAAAACGGACAACGGGGAAAATGCTCGGATGCATGAGACGAACACGTATGCAATGCAATGCTCATGATGACATGACAAAATGCAACACGCAAGCAAATGACATGGCAACAATGACGAATAACTGGCAGACACCTGGCGCATCGAATCCGGGGCGTTACACCCTTCCTCTCCATCGTCGGTGGGTCACGGCCGATTTCCTCCAGCGGAGGCACCGGGATATCCGGGGCCACGGAGCGGAGGGGGATGACGAGTTGTGGAGGCTGGCCGCACAGGGCCTCCGCCGTCCTCTCTGTCGCCTCGGCCTCCTCCTGGGCCCTGGCTGCCGCGTCGGCCTCCGCCTCGGCCGACTCTGCCGTCGTCTCCTGGGCCGACTCAGCGGCGGCTGCCCTTCACTCCTCCGCCTCTCGCTCCTCCCGCGCGTTCCACTCTGTCGCAGCCTGAAGCTCAGCACGAGGGTCTATATGGCGGGAGCCCGCAGATCCTCCTGCTCCGTCGACTATGGAGGCAGTGGTAGTCCGCTCAAGAGAGAGCGGGGCCCTGATTGATGAAACGGAGAAAGGACTTAGAAGAACATCAACTAAAGAAAGAAAGAAAAGTGTGTAAGGACCAGAACTTACGCCGAGACCGTCTGCGGTTGCTTCACCACTTTGTGGAAGCGGGCCACCTTCGCGGCTGGCTCGTCCTGCTTGGTCGTAGTCGCGGATCCCTTGGGCTTCTTTGGACGGCCGCCGAAGAGAGGCGGTGCCGCCCGACGCTTCTGCGCGCCACCTCGTGCGATCGGCCCGCTAGACGGGCCGGCGCCTTGGGAGTCGGTCGCCGGCTGGCGGCACGGAATGGGATCGGCCTCGTCATCATCGGGCCAGTCGTCAAAGCCGGCGGTGAAGCCGGAGCTGCCTGTCTCGCCGCCTCCCCCAACGGCGTCGTCGTCCAGGGCGGCCGCCCGCAAGTCGGGGTCGTCAAGGTTGTCCGCCTCGCGGTCGGGTGCGAACTCGCGCTCCGGCCCCGCGGTCCCAACCGAAGGATGAAGAAGGGGGTTCTGATTGAAGACAGGCCGACTGGTCAAGAGCCGACCAGAAAGAACTCGGCAATAAGAAAGGAAGAAAGGAAAGAAAGGCTTACCACGGGTGGGGGGTTGGCACGAGAGTATGGTTCCTTGCCATACTGCCACTCCTTGGTGAGCTTGTAGTTGGTGATGTGGTTCACCAGGTAAGATACCTCATCGTGAGGCATCTCTCTGGTGCTGAGCCGGCTGGGGTCGAAGCGGCCGCTCATCTGACAGATCATATGAGGGCGGCCTTGAAGCGGAAGTACTCGGCGCTCGACAAAGGCGGCAATCAGGTCGGGCCCAGTCAGGCGCTACGACTGGATCAACACCCGAAGCCGGGCGACGGCACCAGCTCCAGCCGGCGTCAGCGACCTGGCCCGGAAGGACCATGAAGGCTGCCTCCCAGGCGGCAGGTCGGCTACGTAAGCCGGCAAGTTGACATAGTCGCCGTTTGGGGAGACGTTCTTCACGTAAAAGTAAGACCGTTGCCAGAGCTTCACCGACTGGATCAGCGTGATAGGAGGGAATGGGTTGTCGGCGGTGGACCTCCTCATGGAAATGAAGGCACCGCACGGAGCCGGCACGCCAGCGACGACCGTGCCGAGCTTGGATTGAAAGAACTCCCCCCAGAGCTCGATGGTGGGGAGGACACCGAGGAAACCTTCGCACAAGGTAACGAAGGCCGACAGCAGCACCACCGTGTTGGGGGTGAGGTGGTGCGGCTGGAGATGATAGAAGTCGAGAAATGCGCGGAAGAAGCCGCTCGCGGGGAGGCCGATGCCACGCATGCAATGCGAGTAGAAGATCACTCGCTCGCCTTCCTCCGGCGCCGGCGAAACCTCCCTCGCTAGCGCGAGGCGGACCCGCACAAGATCTTCGCTTGGCAGCCACCGCGTCTTATGGAGAAAATCGATGTGGTAGTCGCGGACGGTGGAGCCGTCCCAGGAGCTCGACGTCGGGGCCATGACGGTGAATGCGGTGGCGGAAAGCGCCCAGCGCGGATGCAACGAGCTTGTGGCATGCTTGAAAGAAGAGAGAGTGGCGGGGCGGAAGCACGGCGAAGAGCTACCGCAGAGAAGAAGAAGAAGAGGGAGGAGGCAGAGTGAGGGCGAGCATGCGAACGACTGCCGCTCCCCCTTCCCACCCCTACTTATAGCCCCGTGCGGCGAAGCCGAGGAGGCAAGGCGCAAGGGGGCGTGGGATTAACTACGCCCACTCCTCCACGACCCGCGATTATCGCGCCTTTATGGCGAGTGGGAACTGTCGCGGAAGACGTGTGGTCGGTTCGGGCCACAGAAGATCCGCGCGCGGGCCGAGGCACGGAAGTGGTGGGCCCCGGCCCGCGGCGGCGTCCCGTCACGCGCGTGGGCTGGCAGGCCCTTCCAGCCGAAGGGTGCCACATGGCGCGCGGTTGGCGGGCGGTCAGCCCGCCGCCTGGCCAGCGCGCCAGCTGGTTCCCGCCTTCGGATTTTGAGGAGGCGTCGCCGAGAGGGCACGCGCAAGGGAGGCCGGCTCTTGGCTGCCGGCACTTCGATAGGAAGCTGGCCGAGCTTCTCGATTCCCCCTTCAGCCGCGAAGCCCAACCAGCTTCGAGGACTACTGTCGGAGTAAATGACCATGGGTAGCCTAACCGGCTCCCTTTGGCCCTCGGAAAAAACAATGGGCCGACCGAGCCCTGAAGCACCCAAGACACGGAGCCACCTTCTTCCGGCTGGCTATCACATAGGCCGGCTGGCCGAAGGCGGCCCGGCCATAAAGAACCCTTGGAGGATGCCACGATAGGGCCGACTCCAAGAAGCCGACCCCTGAAGGGCCGATTCCAAGAAGCCGGCCCCTGAAGGTCCGGCTCCAAGAAGCCGGCCCCTGGCAGACGGCCGTGGGCCGCGCCCTAAAGTCCACCCCCCATAACGGTGACGGGACAGGGCGTGGCTACAGTGGCCCCTGCCACCCCCGAATCCCGGAGCATGCATGGCTACAGTACGCCGTACAGGGCGGCCATCTCCTGTTCGGTGAGGCACTGTTGCCATGCAGACTATGACGCCATCCACGATGGGTCGCCAGTACGGCCCGTAGGCATCGGGCCCAATCGGTCAGAGAGACATCCGAAGGCGGCCTGACCTTCCCCAGCCGTCCTGAGGCCGGGCCGGCTTCCTATAGCCGGCTTTCTCCCCTCCTCGGGGCGCGCGCACCATTAAGCAGACAAGACGAGGTAAGGCTACAGTGAGAGCCTGCAAGGCGGCAGCACTGTAGCCATGCTTACCTCGACAAAGCCCTCATCATCAGAGGCGAGGCAACAGTAACCAGCCCCCGACAAGACCCCCCAAGTGGTGGGGCCGGCCTGTCGACCAATGGGCCGGCAGCCGGCGGGACCCACCAGTCGGCGGGCCCCAGTAGCCGGCGGAGAAGCCGGCGGCCGTAGACGCTGACGGCCTGGACCCACGCCCAGCCAGATTACCATTGTACCCCCGGGGGGTAGGCCTATATAAACCCCCCGGGACACCCATGCAAAGGGTTGAGCTCATAGAGTTTTAGACACCACCATAGGGAGAGAAGAGAGCTAGCCTTGCCCTTCTTCCTCCTCCCATCGAACAGCTCAAGGAACCTCTTGTAGCTTCTTATTGATCTAGTGATCATGCGGAGACCCCGCAAAGCCAGAGTAGGGGTATTATCTCCACGGAGAGCCCCCAACCTGGGTAAGATCCGCCGGCGTGCATGTCTTCGCTTTATCCCGTTTCCAGGCACCGGCGATGTCTTAGTGGCTCCCACAATAATAAGCCATCCGTTGGCATATGTCGCACCTACCACCCGACACCGACAGCTGAGCATGAACATCCTTTAGTTCCTCGCCCAGCTGGGTGTTGGCATCTTGGAGCTTATTCTTCTCTTGCCTCACCCTCGTAAGCACGCTCTCGCCGGCCTTTAACCGGCGCAAGAGTTGTTGCTTGTCCGGATCCACTCCAGCGCCATCTGCAATGTTATTGTCAGATTTGCACACGTGCCGCCCTTCACAACATACTTTTCTTTCGAAGCATATCTTACCAGAGGGGGTCTCCTTGGGCTCCCCTACCGCGGCTAGTGTGGCCTCAAGTTGGGCTTTGCACTCTTCCAGCTCCTGGGACAGTTGGGTATTCTTTTCTGTAAGATCTTGCATAACAAATGATCCTTAAAGCAGTTATTCTAACTGTTTCAAGTCTCGGGGGCTACTGACATATATAACCATCAAATTTCTCACCCGTATGTCTTTTACATACTGCTCTGTGGCTCTGGCTAGACCATTTTGAGCGGCACGGAGGTACGCATCTCCCGTATTAAAGGCATCCAATGCCTCCTGGGAGAAACAAGTGTCACGAAGAACTGTCCGGCGACGCCTGTGGTTCATGGCACTCTCCACCTCGGAATTGGTGGCAGACAGCCCGTCCACATCCTCTATCGGAGGAGCGCCCGGTGCGCGCCTCGTGTTCGCCTCCGCTTTCAGACCCGGCCTTGGAGCCTGGCCGGTGGAGGCGCGATTGACAACCTCTCCGGATATAGTCCGGCGAGCGCTCTTTTTCCTGAAGAGAGCACGAGCGTTAGTATACCTTGAGGGAATAAAACCTGGGAAGAAAATCGCGCGCCATACCACTGCGCCGTCGTCTCAATCCGGACCGCACTTCTTTTAAGCCTGTCGGGCCTTGATGCGCCTTGTTGGTTAGCCACCGTAGGCTCGGCCCTCTGCCTCAAGGACTTCCCCTGCAAAAACGCCATTGGTATACGGTGGTCAAAAATAAGCATGGGTAGATCATCTTAAAAGTACGGGGACTTCGGTCTTGGTTACTTGTGAGGCTGGAAGTAGTCCGGGATAATCGGCCCTAATGGACACCAAGGTGTTCTCCTTGCTCAATTGATGAAACACCCCATCGATCAGCTCCACAGCTAAGTCCGGGTCCTCTTGGTAGTCCGGGTCGAAGGACCGTTCCGGGTCCTCGGGTTGTCGAGGAGGGTTGTTTATCTCCTTTACAGCCTGGCGTAGCTCCTGCGTTGAAATTGCTAGATTGAATACTTAACTACGGGAATATGAAACGGATGGGTGAGTGAAAGTGTCCGCTTACCCAGCTTGGAGGATTGTACATAGAAAATCCACCCCGTGGGTTGGCACGAAGGAATTCCTCCTCTTCTCCCTTGTACAAAGTGGACAAGATCTTTATTAGAGCGGCAGCCGATTCCGGCCCCTTACGGCCGCACCGGGTGGCGTCATCCTCCCCGTTGAAATCCCACATGGGGTGGCCTCTATACTAAAGTGGCTACACCCCCCGCATAATGCATGTGGACATGACCTCGATCATGGTCAGTCCAGAATGAGCTAACAACCTTATCCGGCTCATCAGGTAAAGGACGTCCTTGTCATTTTTCTTTCTAAGGGCTCCGTGGACGCCAGCTTAGGCGCTTCTTCAAAGGAGCATTATTAAACTCAGGGAGGCCGATCCGAACAGGGTCCGGCAGGGGGACATCTTCTATATAGAACCATTCTGAAGGCCAGTCTTCGGACGCCTTCTTTGGGGTTCCGGATAGATATCCGGTCCCGGCGATGCGCCATAGTTCGGCTCCGCCCACTTGATATATCGACCCCTCCTAAGAACAGGGCACAAGGCAGAACAGTTTCTTCCACAGCGCGAAATGAACCTTGACGCCAAGAAACAGCTCGCAAAGGGCTACGAAGCCCGCAATATGCAATATGGAGGCAGGCGTAAGGTTGTGCAACTGGAGGCCATAGAACTTCAGGAGCCCCCGGAGAAACAGATGAATTGGAAATCCGAGCCCTCTTATCAAATAAGGGACAAGGCATACCCGCTCTCCTTTGGAGGGATTGGGGACGCTCTCCGCTTGCTCTCCACCATTATAGGTGGCAAGCCCGGCTCGAACCGGGAACATGTAGGCTGGGGGAGAAACCCCTAGGTTTGGAGCGCCACTGGCTTGCTGTGCGGGACAGAGCATCTCTCCCAATCTCTAGGCTGAGGGCTGGGGGGCGAGAGGAGGATCTGCGTCGACTGGCCATGATGGAATGTATCTCTGTCGAATGCACTCCGATGAATGCTCACGGAGGGAAGATGATGTGATTCGGATCTAAATCCCCATCTCTTTTATAGGCGACTCATTTGCGCAGCTAGGGGGGTAAATGAAAAAACACCTTGGCTTTTCGCATTCGCTTGACACGTGGAAGATGGCCATTATTGGGCGCAGAATCCAAAGAGCGCGACATTCATCAGAAGCCGGACACTATTCAACAGGTATATGGAATTGGAGAAGAACCCGCCTTGCAATGCCGAAGACAAATCTGCGCGCCAGACTCATCATCATTGAAGCCCGGTTCGGGGGCTATTGAGGGAGTGCCGTATTAGGGGGTGTCCGGATAGCCGGACTATGACCTTTGGCCGGACTCCTGGACTATGAAGATACAAGATTGAAGACTTCGTCCCGTGTCCGGATGGGACTTTCCTTGGCGTGGAAGGCAAGCTTGGCGATACGGATATGTAGATCTCCTCCCATTGTAACCGACTCTGTGTAACCCTACCCCTCTTCGGTGTCTATATAAACCGGAGGGTTTTAGTCCTTAGGACGAACAACAATCATACCATAGGCCAGCTTCTAGGGTTTAGCCTCTCTGATCTTGTGGTAGATCTACTCTTGTACTACCCATATCATCAATATTAATCAAGCAGGAGTAGGGTTTTACCTCCATCGAGAGGGCCCGAACCTGGGTAAAAACATCATGTCCCTTGTCTCCTGTTACCATCCGCCTAGACGCACACTTTGGGACCCCCTACCCGAGATCCGCCGGTTTTGAAACCGACAGTGGGCTATAAGGTTGGCTATTTCCAGCAAAAAAGAGGTTGGCTATTTCCCGCAAAAAAAAGGTTGGCTATTGTATTAGTACTTTTTCCATCTCCTCTCTATCTCTTTCTTCATATTTATTGTATTTAATTAGGAATGCGTATATAGCTAGGCTCTTGCACGAGAGCTCACTCCCCTTACGTTTTCACATCTCTCTCCTCCACATAGGCCCTATATAAATGGAAGGAGGGAGTACTACTATGAGCACTGCATACTCTAGTACAGATGTTGTCAGTACTCCATGTGTACTATTGGACAGGGAGCTTAAAAAAGTTACTATTGGACTGGCTATATGTGGCGAAACCCTAGTACGAAGAGCATGCGCGAGAACAAGCACATTCACGTGGTTGAAAACAAATTGGAAACCATCTCGAGTACACATCTAGGAGTACGTACGAATGTAACAATATTGATTGGGCGTTGTTGAATGTTGATACTTTTTTGATCAAAGTAGATATACTTTGACTACACATAAAACTTATATGTAAACTAGAAAGGATGGGAGGGAGTATATTGTACGTTCAAAAATGAAACGAACATTGAATACCCTTTATATATGATTTGCAGATGCTATGATCACCCGTTCAAAATTTTGAACCCGCCTTAGGTATCATGTGCCCCCACTCGTTCTCTCCCGATTTCATCTCGGGGTCCGGAGATGAATTGAAAGAGGACTAGGGTGGGTACATGCGAATGATACTCGGCGGAATGTTCAAATGAGGCACGCGGGAGGATGAACTCGACCAGAGGGCGACATGATCGACGGAGAATAGGGTTGGAGAGGAATGAGAAATAAGAAAACGCCACATGATTATACTTGAACGGCTCAAATAAACAATAAGTTGTCTCACTTGGCCTACATAGTGAAAGGCCTAATGCGCAACGCAGAGCACTAACGCTCGAATATGGCCGTGAAAACAGGGAAACCGACATGTGGGGCACACCCGTCGGGACGATGTAGCGCAGACTAGTCCAATGGAGGAGCTGGCCCACGACCTCCTCGCCAACCGACAACCGTTCATGTGGGTCGTTGGGGCCAACAACGTGGCCAGCTCTAGCACCGCCTCTAGACATGGCGACCGCGGTGAGCGACACGCTCATATCGTTGCTAGACACGGTCGGTTTCAGTGTGCCCAGGGTGGCATTAGTGTTGTGGCACGACCAACAGTATGTTTGGTTTGTGCCCAAGGTTGCCCCATCAAAGCATTGGGCAGCCAAAATTTTGGTTGAGGTATTGGTTGCCCATGATTTGGCCGACATTGGCAAGAAAAATGAACTAGAGTTGGCTAGAGTTCATTGGCATGCCAAAAAATGGCAACCATCCAAACAAAGACCAATCTTTGGGTCATGACCAAAATTTTGGTAAGGTGCACTTTGGCCACAATCCAAACACACCCCAACATCCGGCTCGTCGAGGATGCACGGGGCGCCGTGACGCGTTCGCGGAGTGGTGTAGCGCGGACAACTGCATCCTCAGGACCTGAGACCATGCCGGGTCATCTTGCTTTTTCAATGACATGCGAGGATCGCATGTGAGCAAAGGGCATCTCCAACGTTGCCGCGACCGCAGCTGACTACCCTAGCACACCAAAACCCTCGTCCCTCGCACCGTCGCACAGTGTGTTCCCAGCCGGCACCAGCTGCCCGCATTCATGTCATCCGTTTGTATGTTGTCGTTAAGAGGCTCGGTGCCCGAGGAACCAACTCCGGTGACTTAATGACGCACCCGGACGCTTGGCCTCACCGGAATGCGCTACTTAAAGCTGCAACGCCCATCTAACCTCCACATCATAGCGCATCGTCCTCCTACCTGGCACAACATTTTCCATGACCGCAAGTGCGAACACTCTGCGGGAGAGCTTGTCTTCGGGGATGAAGCTTGAGGTCGCCGCCCTCGCTCAAGTCGCCTCTCGCGATGCAATAGCGGTGTAGCCGGACGCAGACGCGACCGCACAAGCGGTGGCCACGCTGGCGGCCGACAACGGGAGCACCGTCAGCAACGCGTCCTACTTGCCGCTGTCCAACGTTCGGCACCGCCGAGGTCGGGGACTCCTCCGAGGATGAGTAGGGCATGGGAGGCAGCAGGGCATGGTGTGCCAACTGGCCGGTCTGTGTCCCATGTTCTACTCTTCCTCGTCGGAGACCGCACCTTCACTTCACGGGTCTTGAACCCCGCCCCCGTACATAGAGATCGCAGATGGAGGATGTCGGTCGCCGCCGTAGAGTAGGTTTAGGGTCGGGTTTCTTTTATTTTTTTTGTCCTGTAAAAGTTTGAAATGTAATGAAAATCTGTCGTGTTTGCATTAATCTCGGCCGTTGTATATGAACTTTCACAATAATATAGTATATTGTAGGAGTACTAGCAAGATGCATGTGCGTTGCACGGAAGATCAAGATCTTGTCGGAGAAAAGGATGAACGAGGAGTGCGGGTAAATTTTCATAGTTTCTTTCCTATCCGTTAGATATAGATTGGACGGCCTATATTGCAGGATGACATGCACACCATCGCGTGAAGCAACAAGTTTTTTTAGGGGGCGAAGCACCTAGTTTAAAAGGAAAAAAGGCGGTACACTCACAACACTCCTGTCGCGGTCGCATTGCACCCCACACACATTTGGTCCTTCACACGGCTCACGCAAATGGAACGTGCTTGGGCTTGCCTCTTCACTAACACATGGGACTACACTTGGAGAAACCTACCTTCCGCCAAACTCCCCCCGCCCACCGTGCGAAAATCCTCCCCCCACCCACCCAGAAATTCCCCCCAAATCCAATTTAACCGCCCTTCGGCCAACTAGCCAATAATATTCCCCAAACCCCCCTCCCC
Organism: Triticum aestivum; assembly: GCF_018294505.1. Lineage (NCBI taxonomy): Eukaryota > Viridiplantae > Streptophyta > Magnoliopsida > Poales > Poaceae > Triticum > Triticum aestivum. The sequence goes on along the minus strand of NC_057801.1, from coordinate 649,881,376 downwards.
CTGTCCCCTCCACTCCATTCGCTTCGCCAAAGCTGCCCTCCCTGCCGCGTTGATACGTCAGTGTCACGGTTCATCAAGGGGACGCACGGCGATCCTCTTACTCCCATAGTACGCTCTCATAGACTATCATCCTCTAGCCGCACCGCCACCACTGGCTACGTTCTTGTGGAGGTGCATGGCGGTCAGCGCCGCCACCGCTGGCGACGTTCATGTGGAGACGCATGGCGGTCAGCTTCTCCCATGGTACGCACATTCTAGATTGAGGCACCGTTCATGTCGGTGTAGCACTAAATATTAGCTGATAGACATTGTTAATCTCACTGTTTGCCGAAGTAGTTTATAGTCAATATGCTCTGGTTAAGAAGCTTCCTTGCCCTGTTCTGCACTCAATCTGCATAGCTTAGATGGCATGCCAAGGCCGATTAGTTGCTAAAATATCCTGAAATACATTTATTGTGACGTAGATTGCCATGGTCTAGTAGCCAATCTATTAGGTGACATAGCTCTACACTGTTTTATACTTGATCTTTGTTGTTGCGATGGCCTTTGATAGTTAGATGGTTGTGTGCTCGACCTCATTGACTGCTGAAACAGCCTGCCATAATTTAGCACTCAAATCTGTTTGCTGAATTAGCTTTACATATATTTCGTTACTTAGATCTGCTCGTCCAAATATCTTGCCATAGCTTTAGACATCGACCTAGGTATGTTTTTCTGGACTTCATAAAAAAGCATATATGTTTTTCTTTTAATATCTAGTAGAAGAACTAATTTGTATGTCTAACAGATGGATAGGACTTGGATAACTTCTGCTCGAAGATTCTCCGCTGCATATGTCGAGGGGCTTGAAAACTTCATGAACTTTATCAGAGCTGAGTACGATGGTCCGAAATCAGATGTGCTCTGCCCGTGTAGCAGTTGTATGAATTCAGTTACAAGACCCCAGTCAACTGTGCAAAATCATGTACACTTGTATGGGATGTCGGTCACATATACTAGGTAGGTTCATCATGGTAAAACTGTGAACGCCAATGTTATTGACCACGTGGAAGCAGCAGATCACCATCTTGATCTGCCTGATGCTTAGGTGGAAGAGGAGGAGGAGGTGGTGGTGGCAGAGCCAGTGAGTTTGACCAACATTGAAACAATGCTACGAAATGCTCGTGCATTCTGTGAACTTTCACCTACAGAAGAAAAACGGTGGGCCCACATGTTGGAACAATGCAACGTGGCTGTCACCCCAGGAAATAAGTTGTCAGTATTCTCAGCTATGGTCACCTTTCTTCAGGTGAAGACATCTGAGCGGATGACCAACAAATCATTCGATGTGATGTTGGCTGCTTTCCGCAAATCTTTCCCAGATGCGTCTGAGCTGCCACACACCTACAGTAAAATGAAGAATTTCCTTCGTGCAGTTGGAATTGGATATGCTATGATCCATCTTTGTAAGAATAATTGTGTTCTGTTCCGGAAGGATTATGCCAACTTAAGTGAATGCCCGAAATGCAAATCATCAAGATGGAAAGATGGTGATGCTGTGAAGAGGATTCCTCATAATGTTCTAAGACATTTTCCAATTATACCAAGATTGCAGAGGTTGTTTCATGATGCTGAGACAAGAGAGGATGTATTGTGGCATTCTAGGAACTAGGAGTACAAAGATCAGAATGTAATGAGCCATCCATCTCATGGTAGTGAGTGGAAAAGCTTCAATCATAAACACAAAAAGTTTGCTGCTGACCCGAGAAACATTAGACTTGGCTTAGCTTCAGATGGATTTAACCCATTTGGCCACCAGAGCGCCACATATAGCATGTGGCCAGTGCTTGTTATCCCTTACAAAATGCCTCCAAATGTCTGCACCAAAGAATCAAACTACATGATGGCCTTGCTCATCCCAGGTCCAAACAGTCCTGGAAATGATTTTGATTTGTTCATGGAGCCTCTTGTGGAGGAACTTCAACAACTATGGAGGGGTGTTCTCATTCGAGACCTATATAGCAGCCCACCAGCTGATTTCTTTCTGTGTGCTGTTATAATTTGGTGCATCCATGATTATCCGGCTTTGGGCACTATGTTAGGGAGAACGACACATGGTTACAATGCATGTGTTCACTGTGAGAGGAATCCGCTGTCATACGCAATACTTAGCAAGATCTATTACATTGGACACCGTCGTTTCCTTGCCAAGGACAAGCCGCATCCTAGAAAATAGCGAATACATGTATTCAATGCAAAGCATGAAAACTGTGATGCGCCAAAGAGGCTCACCGCTGATGAGTTGCAAGTGGAATTAGAGAAGGTCAGGCATATTACACCAGGAAACCATCCTGGTAATAGTAGCGGGAAAAGGGAGCATGGTAGGGCAGAAGAGAGATTATTGTTTACCTGCAGGTCCACTTTGTGGGACTTGGAGTATTGGAAAGATTTGGATCTATGGCATAATCTTGATGTGATGCACATCGAGAAAAATATACGTGAAAACATTATTGGCACACTTCTTAATATTGAAGGCAAGACAAAAGATACCTTAAAATCTAGGATTGATTTGACACACCTGGGTATCAGACAAGATTTGCAGGTGCAAGATGAAGGTAAACCACGGGATATGGCACCAGTTGTGTACGTCTTGGACAAGGTAAAAAGAAAAGAATTCCACGAGGTCCTGTCACGTGTGAGATTCCCACATGGATTTGCTTCCAACCCTGAAAGGAGAGTCAGTGCAGATGGAAACAATGTACAAGGGTTGAAAACTCATGACTGCCACGTCCTACTTCAATGGGTTTTACCTGTTATCCTTAGAGGATTGGGCTGCCCTGACTTATACAGAGCAGTTGCAGAGTTGGGACAATTCTTCAGGGAACTCCACAGTAGAAATATCAGGATAGATGCTTTGGAGCGTCTTAGAGACAAGATACCAACTATCCTATGCGACCTTGAGAAGATATATCCTCCAGCCTTCTTTGATGTGATGGTGCATTTGGCTGTTCATCTACCTGATGAGGCACTACTTAGAGGTCCAGTACAGTATGGTTGGATGTACCCGATTGAAAGGCGGCTAGGCACTTTCAAGGGCTATGTTAGGAACAGAGCTAGACCCGAGGGTTCCATTGCAGAGGCATACATTGCTACAGAAGCATTGACATTCTGCTCAAAATACATTGAAACAGCTGATCAGCTTAGTAAAGAGGTGGGTGAAGACAATCCCTAGCTCAATGTTTTTGATTATTCTGTTCGAGTTACAGGGAAGAGTCGACAAGAGGAAAAACCTAAAGATTTGGACAAAATGGTTTGGTATGTGTTGAATAACTATCATGAGATACTACCTTATATCAAGTAAGTGCAGTACTGCAACTTATACATCGTAATTTACTAAACTTGCAGCACACTCTTATATATTTAGATGTTTGACGCGATCACTATGTTGTGCAGCATCTACAAAACGGAGTTACTGTCGCAAAATCCAAGAAACATTGATAAACTGGCTATGGCAGGATTTCCGAAATGGTTCAAGAGCCATGTAAGCTTTTGAATTGCACTGTCAGTTTTTTTAATATATTGAGTACATAAGATGATCAGCTTGTCCATTTTCTAACCATAGGTTAAGAAGATGCGGGAGGATGGGCAGGCAGTTGATGATGCCCTTTAGTCACTAGCAACGGGTCCTGATACTCGGGTAAGACATTATGAATCTTGAGTTGTTGGAGATGTGTGCTACAACACCCTTGCATGAGACGAAGGCAGGAAGACACAAAACAGTGCCATCATAAGCATGGATACGTATGACAAAGAGACAACTGAAAGTATGCTAACATAACAGACATTGTTCAATTGCAATATATCTCCAGTATCGAGGATCATCGGTGTGTGGTTCTGTTGTGCTGTCGTTGGTATAACCTGTTTCCGAGGATCGCAAAACCCAGAGCTGATGATTATTTCAAATCCATCAATGTCAAGGCGGCGTACCAGACCAACGAGCTTTTTATTTTGGCAAATCAAGCAACACATATATTTTTCTTGGAAGACACAATTTCACGTAGCGATGACTGGAGAGTATTGCAAAGGTTTGAGCAGAGGAATTCGTTTAATGAAGTTGCACAACAAGATGATGCTTACACTGCTCCTGATGTACAAGATAACACAGATGTTCCTAATATCTTTGAGAACCATCACGTCAATGACGCAGGCGAAAAGATTGCCTGTCGTGCTATGGACATACAAGAGTTGATCAAGAAGAAGCCAACGTTCGAGGATGTTGAGGACGAAGAAGAAGATGACACCATGGGGAATTACGATTCAGACTGATACACATGGCAAAGATGTTGACGCTGCTGCTACGGATGATGATTACATTGCTTTTGTCTTATTTGCTTATGAGAAGACATTTTTTATCTACTATGTGAAATTGTGTTTGCTATGACAACTGAAACCTGATGAACATGTTGTTTAGTATTTTGCTGTGAGAACATCACTTGTTATGTATGTTGATTTGTGTTTGGTGATCGTATGACGACTGAAACATGATGACATTGTTGTTTAGTTGTACTCATATTTGGCTGTGAAACTTGAATTTGATGACATAGTTTGTTGTTGGACTGCAATTAGCTATGTCTTCGAATGAGAACAAAGCTGACCCGACAGGGCCTCTGCTATTTATTTATTTATGAGCAAAAGGGGATACCCCCTGATTTCCGTTAATAGAAATCATTAGATGTTCACCACACTACGCACAGCCTGCTACACAGATTTCATTCATTACTAGTGTCAGCAAAGTGCTCATGTCATAGCCATTGAATACATCATGAGTGCTACATACACTGAAAATAAAGAGACAATCATCCTACAGAGCACATCGATTTTGCCCATTATCTTCACAAGCTCTTTCATCTCCTCATTGCTGTCAAGGCCGTTCAGCAGCTGTTGCTTGGCCATGATCAGAGGAACTACATCTTTAATCTTCTACTCTGCATCTTCCTCTTTTGTCGTTCCTTCAGTTACTTGCCCAACACCCCAACCTGCTGGTATTGGGATTCTCCGGCTAACCAAATAATCAGCGTAGTTGCATTCCCCCACATCAGCAACTTCCTAGAAATACAAATCACACAAATCTTCCCTTTTCTGCATGAATCAAATTGGAAGATCATCAACCAAACTACTAAAAAAATCAGCAACTGAAAGCAGCAGAACAACACTTAAACATATTATTACCCCGTGATTCGGAAATTTGTAGAAGACTCGGCCAGGGTTGAGGATTGTGGTTGAGACGCGACGGATGACTCTGCGTGATTTGCAGCAGTGGCACCATACCAACGGCAGCGGGTTGTGATGAGCAATCAGCTGCAGTGCACGTGCCGGTGGGGGTGTGATGAGACCCACAGGCGATGGTACGGGTGGCGAGTTGGCGCATATCTGGTTGTTGCCTGCTAAAGAGCAGGTGGATGAGCAGCCAGTGGACATGGTTGCTGCGGCCAGAGCTTCTGATGCTAGGAAGAGTAAGTAGAGAAGAGGAGAAGCGAACGTTGGATATGTCAGTTTCATTACTTGCAGAGTAGCATAGCACCATATATAATCATAGTCTAGGTTTGGATTCGAACCAGCTACAGGAGCACGTCTCTCTTTTTTCTAAAACTCGGCAACGTCTCTTTACTGGTACACTAGATTGTTCTGTATGCCTTCCCAAGTCTTTGATTTTCTTTCCCTTTTTGCGAGGAAGGAAGGAGGACAAAATTGAGAGTTCCTGGGACTCGAACCCAAGACCTCTCGGTTGAAAACCAAGGGTGCCAGTCACTTATGTAGCGAACGTTCCCTAGGAGGAGGACGGCAGACGAACGCATTTTCCTCGTAGTTTTAGTTGCGACACAAGATCGAACGGTCGTAGTTTTGGGAATGTTATCAGGCCAACGAGCCCAGTTTTTCTTTCTTCCTATATATAAAAAAGTATGCTACTTAGTGTCGGCTTAGTCAACAAACGATTGTGCCAACCTTTACCGTTGGATTGACATTCAACGTTTGTCGTGTTTCTTCTGTCTCTTCTTCCTCAAGCCGCCAAAGCCAAACCAGCATCGGCGGGACCGCCTGCTCCCGCCTCCCACGGCTGGTTGTGTTGCCGTGCACGCATCATGGCCACATTGCACCCTAAAACTCTGTTCATCTTCCCCGTCTCCTATTCGTTCCCGTTCGAGGCCTCACCATCATCCTCCGCCTTTGTTCGCTCGTCACGGCGCCGCCCTCCGGTGTTGTCAACATGGTCAACAACCGAGAGGAATAAGGAGATGACTGTACAGTGGTGAGGATGACAGTAGGGACCCAGCAGCGCGCGTAGTAATCTTGTTTTTTCGGGATGGGGAAGAGTATCAACTGGGTTGTGCGGGACCCGTGGCCCGTCTAGCCCAGGCTTTTATTTCATATGTTTAGCACATGACTAGCCCAGTTTGTTTTTTTCGTTTCTGAAAATGGCTAGCCAGCTATTTTGTTTTTTGCAGAATAACCAACGTAGGCCTACTTGCTTTTCTACGCCCTGCTGGGCGAGAAATCTTTCAAGACGAGGAGGGATGCATTTTGCCTAGAAAATGGGCTATAAGTAATAAGAAATGGGCTATAAGTAATAAAAATGGGTTGTAAAATGAAAAAATACAGCAAACATGCAATTAGTTCCAAAATATTGTTTTCTTTCGGATTTTGATATTTTAAATTTCATTGTTTTTGTGCGGGTAAAATTTTATTGAATTTAAATTAAGGTATATTTAGATTTAAAATTAATTTGAATCTAGCTAGAAATTTCGGGCTGTATGCTGTTTGGGACAGATTTGGAGGATGACTTGTGGGTCTACTAGGTTGACGTGTACTTTGGCTTTGTCAACTTTGTCCACAAACGATTCTAGCAGTAGTGACCGTTGGATGTTAATCCAACGGCCGTGCTGCTTCTTCAATATCTGATCTTCTTGCTCCAGCTGCCCAAACCAGGGCCGGTGGGACTGCCTGCTCCCGCCTCCCGTGGCCGGCTGTGCTACCGCACTGGCCGCACTGGCCCACCCTACTTCATTGCTGGCCAGGCCATTCCTCTACTCACCCACACCTCCTGTTATTTTTCAGCAACGGGAGCCGGACCAGTAAACCCTCGTACTCCCCACCACGTGGGCAACCATTGCCGAGTCTTCCCTGGCTCTGTGCCGTTCCCTTCCTAGGCCTCGCCGTCGTCCACCTCCATGGTGCTCTCGGCGCGGCCTGGTCAATGTGGTCAACGAACGACATCCATCGGACGTGGACTGTCCGTGGAGAGGCTGACAGCTGGGTCCACGGCCGCACACAAGGAAATGCCTCCTTATTATGCGCATAATAATGATTCCTCCACCTGACAGCTGGGACCCACCGGAAGGGCCTCTGTATTTCGTGAAAAAATGTTCTCCCCGCTGATAGGTCGGACCCACCAGCTATATCTTCGCATGCAAGGAAGTGCCTCCTTATTACGCACAAAAAATGAATACCCCCTGCTAGCTGGGACCCACCATAGTGGGAGGATGACTTGTGGGACAACTAAGTTGACGGGGACGGAGGGCTTGGTCAACTTAGTCAATATGAACGATTCTAGCTCCAGTGACCGTACGATGTCCATCCAACGGCCGTAGTGCTTCTTCAACCTCTGGTCTTCTTGCTCCAGCCGCCCAAACCAGCGTCGGTCGTGCCGCGTGCTCCTGCCTCCCGTGGCCGGCTGTGATGCCACGGAGGCCTCACCGCCCCCTACTACTCCCACTGTTGGCCAGGCCATCCCTCTTCTCACCCACACCCCATGTTATTCTATGGCGACAGCGGCCTCACACCACAGCCGAACCAATGAACCCTCGTACTCCTCTCCGCGCGGGCTTCCACTGCCGCGTCTTCCTCGGCTCTGTGTCGTCCCCTTCCTAGGCCTCGCCATCGTTGAGGGAGTCCTGGATTAGGGGGTATCCGGACAGCCGGACTATATACATTGTACGGACTATTGAAGCATGAAGATACAAGACTCAAGACTTTGGTCTGTGTCCGGATGGGACTCTCCTTTGCGTGGAAGACAAGCTTGGCGATCCGGATATTATGTTTCCTTCCTTGTAACCAACTCCATGTAAACCCTAGCCCTCTCTGTTGTCTATATAAACCGGAGAGGATGGTCCTTAGAAGGCCGATCACAATTACAATCATACCATCATAGGCTAGCTCTTAGGGTTTAGCCTCTACGATCTTGTGGTAGATCTACTCTTGTACTACTCATATCTTCAATATTAATCAAGCAGGAAGTAGGGTTTTACCTCCATCGAGAGGGCCCGAACCTGGGTAAACATTGTGTCCCTTGCTTCCTGTTACCATCAGCCTAAGACGCACAGATCGGGACCCCCTACCCGAGATCCACCGGTTTTGACACCGACATTGGTGCTTTCATTGAGAGTTCCTCTGTGCCATCGCTTCAAGGCTTGATGGCGTCTTCAATCATCAACAACACGCTCCAGGGTGAGACTTTTCTCCCCGGACAGATCTTTGTGTTCGGCGGCTTCGCACTGCGGGCCAATTCGCTTGGCCATCTGGAGCAGATCGATTGCTACGCCCCTAGCCACCAGATCAGTTCGGAAACTTGAACTACACGGCGGATGTTCGCGGAGATTTGATCTTCGACGGATTCGGCCCTGCGCCGGGAGCACCGGACAGTCACGACGAGCAGGGCCTAGACCTGCCATCAGACAATGCTCAGGACATCATCCCTGCAGCAGCCCCGGATCTAAATTCGGAGCAGATTGCGTTGCCCAAGGACGGAGGGGTGGACCCCGCCCCGCAGGCCGCACACTCATCGGCGGTGGAGCCGAACATAGGTCTCATCTCTGTCGAGGTCTGTAACCCCGGACCCCCGGACTCGTATCCGGGTGTTGGTTCCGGTCCGCATACCCTCGAGCCAGCCAAACCAGGTTTGGCTCCGGTAATGGAGTTTACCGCCGCGGACATCTTCCAGCACTCGCCCTTCGGCGACATGCTGAACTCATTAAAGTCTCTCTCTTTGTCAAGAGGCTCTGGGCCGAACTATGTTCGGCCTAAGTGGGAAGCAGGCGACGAAGGAATTCTTTTCCCACCCACCACCCACTTCATTGCTACGATCGATGATATAACCGACGTTCTTAACTTCGACTCTGAAGACATCGACGGTATGGACGACGATGCAGGAGAAGCTTCAGAATCTCTGGGGCGCGAGACTACTACCTTGTCACATGATATATACATGGTAGATACACCCAAGAAGGATGACAGCGATAATCCGGACGACAAAACGCCCGGGCAAAAGCCAAAACGGCGGCGCAGACGTCGCTCAAAGTCGAGCAACAACAAAAATTGCGACAAGAGCGCAAGAAGGGTCGACATACCAGTAAGCCCCGAAGGTAGTAACGACCACATGGACCCAGCGATGGAGCAGGACGAGCCAGGTCACGCCAAACCAAGTTCGGAGCAAATACCCGATCACAATGATAAGGAGGGACGAGCTCATGAAATCGCCCCAAAACAGGAACACAGTCTGGATGACGATGCATTCATCATCCCGGACGAACAAGTGGAACGAGACAACCTCCACCGAAAGCTTATGGCCACAGCAAGAAGTCTAAAGAAGCAGAAACAACGGCTTAAGGCCGCACAAGAAAGGCTCAGCCGCAGATGGAACAAAGTGTTAGACACCGAAGAAAGATATGGAGACGATCGCCATACAAAGAGCTATCCAAAACGCAAGCTAGCACCAGAATTCGACGATGAGGCCGTTCCACCAAAGAATGATACAACTAGGAGACTAGATGTACCGCTTCACAACCACAACAGAGCGGCTACTGGCACCGCGCACGATCTACGTGAGAAGCTGGATAAGAAGGCCGGTGCAGTCTAAAGGACACACCCTGGCGAGGGACTATGGTCACCCAAACGCTAATACAAGCCACATACCAGTTTGGAATAAATCCGGACACAACAACAGCCGACTACATGCCACGACGCGTCCAGATACAGAGGGGCTGCTCACCCCCTGTGCTTCACCGAAGAAGTACTGGACCATGAATTCCTACAAGGTTTCAAACTTGTGAACATAGAGGCATATGACGGAACGACAAGACCCAGGGGTCTAGATCGAGGATTTTATCCTGCATAGTCACATGGCTTGTGGGGATGATCTCCACGCCATCAAATACCTTCCCCTCAAGCTGAAGGGACCAGCTCGGCACTAGTTGAAAAGCCTCCCCGAAAACTCGAGTTGGGAGGAACTTGAGGACGCTTTCAGGGCCAACTTTCAAGGGACTTATGTCCGGCCTCCGGACGTAGACGATCTAAGTCACATAATCCAACAACCCGGAGAGTCTGCCCGCAAGCTTTGGAACAGATTCCTCACTAAAAAGAATCGAATTGTCGATTGTCCGGACGCTGAAGCCTTAGCGGCATTCAAACACAGCATCCATGACGAATGGCTCGCCAGACACCTCGGCCAAGAAAAGCCAAGGACAATGGCAGCGTTAACAAGCCTTATGACCCGCTTTTGCGCAGGTGAAGATAGCTGGTTAGCCCGTAAAGGCACCAGCGACCCCAGCACATCCAAAATAAGGGATGGCAACGGGAAGCCACGGCGTAATAAACACAAATGCCAAAACAAGGAAGAGAGCCTGGATAACACAACGGTTAATGCCGGATTCAGGGGCTCTCAGCAAAAGAAGCCATTCAAAGGCAGTAAAGAGGGACCGTCCGGTCTGAACAGAGTCCTGGACAGGCTATGCCAAATTCATGGCACCCCGGAGAAACCTGCGAACCACACCCATAGAGAGTGCTGGGTCTTCAAGCAGGCCGGCAAATTAAATGCCAAACACAAAGTGAGGGAAACACCAAGTGAAGACGAGGACAAACCTCGTCAGCCGAACACTGGGGGACAGAAAAAATTCCCTTCAGAGGTTAAAACAGTAAACATGATCCATGCGACTCACACATTCACAAGAAGGCAAGAACGCGCGCTCAGAGACGCACACGAGGTAGAGCCCATCGTACCCACGTCTGACTACTGGATGTCTCATCCGATGACTTTCGATCACATGGATGGCCGAACTAGTATTCGGCGTGGAGGATCACAGGCCTTGGTGCTTGACCCAATAATCGACGGATACCGTCTCACCCGTGTCCTCATGGACGGCGGCAGTAGTCTCAATTTGATATACGAGGACACTGTCCGCAGAATGGGGATAAACCCATCCAGAATTAGACAAAGCAACACCACCTTTGAAGGGGTGATACCAGGCGTTGAAGCCTACGGCAGGGGCTCCATCGTGCTGGAAGTAACACTCGGCTCCCCAGGCAACTCCAGAAGCGAAGAACTACTCTTCACCATCGCCCCCTTCCAAAGCGGCTATCATGCATTGCTTGGGAGAACGGCCTTCGTCTGCTTCAACGCATTGCCGCATTATGGCTGCCTTACACTCAAGATGCCCGGCCCACGTGGTGTCATCACCGTTAGCGGAATCACAGAGCACTCTTCACGCGCAGAGGAACTCGCAACGGCCCTGGCGGCCGGACTGTAAGCGGCCTCCAAATACCATAAACATGACTGGTCATTAAGACAACAGACACGGTTAGACGAGTCCGGTAGCCCAGATAAAATTCAACCAGGGCACCGTATATGTACTCCCATAGCGGAAACCATGGGCTATAAATATTTAATACAGCCCCACACTTGGCTCAACCTTATTGGCAGACCAGTGTCTAACACTTTTATTATCCATCGCATACTTACGTTATACTCTCCTACGAGTTTTCTTTTTTTTCACAGACAACTGTAGATGCGATACCCTTCCAGGATACGGCACAACGGAGACAAAGGCGCAGACGTGAAGCAGGGCCCCGTTCAACATGTTTCTTTTTAGATTAAGCCCCTGTGTAAACCTTTTCTACTGCCTCTTGTTGTTTAACCATCCCATGGGTTCCATACCCACAGAGGATACTGCCGTTGTTGGCATTTTGCCACGACAGATTCATCGCACGTACCTGGAACCTTAGGGTTTATAGCAGGCTTCCGTCAGCCTATTTTCTTTCACAAAGACCGAATACCTTCGGGAGTGTTCGGCGTCACGAGTTTGGCCTTATATGCATCAGCTCCGAATCATGTCTTTGGTCAAATGTTGGGTTTGCCCGGCTCCTGGGTTTGCCCGGCTCCTGGGTTTGCCGCCTTATGTTCCGTTACTATCGGCTAAGGCAGGCCAAAGGAGAACTACTGCGATTGCGCCCTGGTTATTCCGGATGAGCGCCTCAGTAGAGAAAGCCGAAAACTGACTGTCATGATACAGCAAGAGACTGTTCAACCAGTTGAAGACTCACCGGAATCTCTAAGGATTCCTCCGCATTAACGAAGGGCCGTTTCCCGGCCATGTACATATGCTCCCGTATTCAGATGCACGCAATGTACCAGGGGCTACATAGTAGCCCCACCATTAGACTCCCATGGCTAAGCGAAAGTGTTACAGCTATATAGTCCGGTTGCCTAGTTCGATGTGCGATCACCTCCTTAATGGACTAAGACGTTGGATCAAGTGTGATTAAGCACATTTTTCGCGAACACCCCCGCACTATATGCGTGGGGGCTGAAGCCAAAGACTGCTATCTTTCGGACTACTTATACATATAAAAACGGTCGTACAGGGGACACAATCATATTTTCAGGCAAAAAGTATAAATATAGCCTCATAATCAAAATGAACATTGTTTTTTACAATGATTCGACTTATCACTCGAAGAGGACATTCTTCGAACACTGCGCCTCTATTAGGCGGGCACCTTCCGTGACCTGCGCCAAGTAGTGCTCGGCCGGATATTGGCCACCCGCTGGATCCTGGGTGCTACAATAGTGGCCTCCATATCCGTCCAATAGGCTTTTACGCGGGCAAGAGCCATCCGTGCACCCTCTATGCACACCTACCTCCTCATGGCGTCAATCCGAGACATGGCCCCAAGGAATTGTTGTACCAAACCAAAATAATTGTCCGGCTTGGGCCTCGCCTGCCAAAGATGGTCTATTACAGACCGCATTGCAAGCCCGAACAACCTATGAAGCTCCGCCACAGCAGCCACCTTCTCATTTAACGGCAGCGGGTGAGTGGGAGCTTTGAATTGCGACCAGAAAAGCTTCTCCACTTCCTTATCACCTTGATCCTCGAAGAACTTGGCAGCATCAGCTATACTATTCATCAAGTCCACATATGCGTCTGCAGGACTCCAACACCCAGCTAGGGGAGCATACTTTGGATCCAAAAACTTCGTCCGCAGTAGGTAGGAGCCCCCAGCCACGATTTTGTCGGCCTGTTGGAGCTCCTACCGCATACCCTGAATCTCAGTCCGCATCTCCTTGGCGGCATTAAGCGCCTTGTCCAGCTCGGCCGAACTAGCCTTATTCTCCTTTTCAAGGAGCACACACTGGTCGGCGGCATTTTTCAACTCTTCAGCCATTTCGGCTATCTTTTCCTCGCTTCGGAGATGAGCAGCCTGTTCGGCTCTCAACTCTTCGGCCACCTTTAGGGCAGCCGCATTGCTAGCCCAAGCTTGCTCCTTGGCCTGAGCAAGCTCTGCCCTTAGGGCCTCTACGGCAGCAGCACCATCTGAAGTGCATACATAGGGCATTAACATTACGTCATTTTTGCATTTTCCTATACAACATAATAAGGGAAGCAGAGCACGTACCCTGCGACTCCTCCAGCCATTTGTTCACCAGCGTGATATCAGCATCAATAGATCCAATCTGCCTCCTTAGTTCGGCAACTTCAACAGACTAGTTGGCTACCGGATCCTTATATACCTGCGCACATATACAGTGCATCCATTACTATATGATCCCCTGTTTGCCGCCTATGGCGGGCAACCAGAGTCTCAGGGGCTACTATCCATAGGGAGCACACCTAGTGCGTGCTTCAGAACCAAAAAATAGTGCATTTTTCACTACATACCTCAAAGCCTTTGAGCAGGCTTGTAAATGCTTCATTTAAACCGCTGGTAGCGGATGAAATCTTCGTGAGCACCGTGCTCATTAAAGACCGGTGCTCCTCTGAGAGCGCGGCTCGCTCCAGAAGGCCCGTCGGTACGTCCGGCCGGACATTGAACTGTGTTGGACCCTTCTCATCGCCCCCCGTGGGAGCCAAACGCTCCGGACTCAGGGGGACTGACGTGTTCGCTTCCGGCTTCGGCAAATCCGGACTCCTCCGTGACGACACCTCCGTGTCGCCCGCTACATGAGGCGGAGAGGTGGGCGGAGTCTCACTCTCCATCATCTCCGGACGAAGGTCCCCCGAAGACGAACTCTGTTGAGAAGAGCTGCTCGCCGGACTACAAAAGATGAAGTCCCGTTTACGAATCTCGGAGTAACACCATACCTTCGAATTAATGAATAACTTACGGCTCGGTGGAGGGCTGGCCCGTTGGTGTGCATGACACGGTGAGGGTGCCCGTCGCGGCAGAGCCCCCTGGTGATACCTTCTTCCCTTGCTTGGGCGCCTCCGCCTCCAAGTCATCGGAGGCTGCCCTCTTCTTCCCGCGTGGGGAGGGGACTTTAACCTCCCCCTCCTGACTATCCTCCATAGGAGAGGTAGCGATTCCCCCGGTCTGGATGTGTAGTGTGTGAAGTTCGGCTTCACTGCCCTTTCCTTCGCCTTTCCCTGAGGGGATTTTGCTGAGCACCCGGCCAAGCATCTTGGAAATGGTTGGATCGGGCGACCCTTCAAGAAGTGGTGCCGACCACCTGATTCTCTCCCCCTTGTTGAGCCATTCCTAGCCATGGAGGGATTTTTATAATAACAGTTATGATAAATATAAATGAAGTACCCGGCTTTAAGACTACTTACTTGGGCATCTATGCGATTGCAGCTTAGGCCCGCATCCTCGGTGGTGTTCGGACACTTTACTTGTGGTCCGAAGAATAATTTACACATTCCTTCGAGCTTCAGGCCGAAGAAGTGCCTAATAGTCCGTGGACCCTCTGGATTAAACTCCCACATCCGAAGAGGACGATGTTTGCACGGCAACATCCGCCGGATTAGCATCACTTGCATTATGCTGAAAAGATTTATGTCCCTCTCAATGAGCTCCTGGATATGATTCTGCAGTTCTGGTACATCGCCAGCAGGCCCATAATTCCGTCCTACGTCGGTCCAAGACGCTAACTGTGACGGAGGGCCTGAGCGGAACTCGTGGGCGGCAACCCACTTTGTGCCTCTGGAAGCTGTGACATAAAACCACCTCCGTTGCCATACATCGGATACTTTCGGAAAAGAACCCTCTGGCCATGGGGCTTTGGTGTTCCTGCGTATTATGGCACCTCCACACTCCGCATGTCGCTCCTCGATCATCTTCGACTTTACATTGAAGGTTTTGAGCCATAAGCCGAAGTGTGGGTTGACGTGGAGAAAAGCCTCGCACACAATAATGAACGGCGAGATATGGAGGACGGCGTCTGGAGCCAAATCATGGAAATCCAAGCCATAGTAGAACATGAGCCCCCTCACAAAGGGGTCGAGGGTGAGGCCTAGGCCTCGGAGGAAGTGAGGGACAAACACGACACTCTCGTTGGGCTCCGGTGTGGGGATAACTTGCCCTGGGGCAGGAAGCCTATGCTGGATATCGGCGGTCAGGTATCCGACCTCCCTAAGCTTAGCAATATCATCCTCTTGGATTGAGGAGGCCACCCACCGGCCTTTTGCGTCGGATTCGGACATACTAGAGGATCTGGGGTGTTGGAGCTTAGGTTTTGAGTGCTGGAGCTCGAGGTGCGAGAAGGAGCAGGAGAGGTGGAAAAGAGGCGTAGGCCTCGGCCCCTTTATAAAGGGGATGAATATCAAGACTCCTCAGCGTGACCACTTGAGACTTATCTAAAATTCACGGAGTCATACCAACGGTCGCCGTGGGGTCACACATGCCCATATTGATGAAAGATCCCATAATAAGAGGAACACGATCTCTGCTTTGACAGGACGTGCCAATAAAACCTCCTCGCAACGCGGGTCGAGGTGGAGCACGAAATGCCGGTTCGTGCTGGACCAGACCACGATGCAAGGGCACGACATACAAAGATTGCCAAGAGAACAGATTTATGCTATGTTCCCTACAATGGTGTGTGAAGATCATCTTGCAGATCCGGACACGGCCTACGTGTTCAATAATGACCTTGGAGTATTCGGAAGGAGGAACCCGCCTTGCAATGCCGAAGACAAGACCGCGTGTCAGACTCATCGTCATTGAAGCCTGGTTCAGGGGCTACTGAGGGAGTCCTGGATTAGGGGGTATCCGGATAGCCAGACTATATACATCGTCCGGACTATTGAAACATGAAGATACAAGACTCAAGACTTCGGCCCGTGTCCGGATGGGACTCCCCTTTGCGTGGAAGACAAGCTTGGCGATCCGGATATTATGTTTCCTTCCTTGTAACCAACTCCATGTAAACCTTAGCCCTCTCCGGTGTCTATATAAACCGAAGAGGATGATCCTTAGAAGGCCGATCACAATTACAATCATACCATCATAGGCTAGCTCTTAGGGTTTAGCCTCTACGATCTCGTGGTAGATCTACACTTGTACTACTCATATCTTCAATATTAATCAAGCAGGAAGTAGGGTTTTACCTCCATCGAGAGGGACCGAACCTGGGTAAACATTGTGTCCCTTGCTTCCTGTTACCATCAGCCTAAGACGCACAGATTGGGACCCCCTACCCAAGATCCGCCGGTTTTGACACTGACAGTCGTCCACCGCCATGGTGCTCTCGACGCGGCGTGGTCAACATGGTCAAGGGACGACTTCCATCGGACGTGGACTGTACGTAGAAAGGCTGACAGCTGGGTCCACGGCCGCAGCAAGGAAGTGCCTCCTTATTACGCGGAAAATAATGATTCCTCCACCTGACAGCTGGGACCCACCGGACGGGCCACTGTATTTCGCAAAAAAAACGTTTCCCCCCTGACAGCTGGGACCCACCAGCTACATCTTCGCACGCAAGGAAGTGCGTCCGGGCAAAAAATCGATTCGCCCCCTGAATGCTGGGACCCACCAGCTACGTCTTCGCACGCAAGGAAGTGCGTGACAGTCGAGACCCACCTAGTTTAAGCATACGTAGCATTGTCATTCTGGTCGTGAACGTGTACGTACATACTGGTGGATGTAGAGGCACGCACGTGTCGTAGTAGAGGCGCGCACGTAGCATGTACACGTACGTATAGCGGCCAGTGTGCAAGAAAGAAAATACGGCCACGTATGTGTATATACGGGTGGGGTTTCGAACGCCTACTCGCGCATACGTACGGCCAGGGCTCGTGTACATGGCTGGGTCGGAACGGAGAAACAACGTTGTTGTCGTGTTCATGGGGAGGCAACAAAATGCGTCATGTTCATGGGGAGGCAACGGAATGCATCATGTTCATGGGGAGGCAATGAAATGCATCGTGTCCATGGGGAGGCAACGGAATGTGTCGTGTTCATCAGGAGGCAATGGAACGCGTGGGAGCCAACTGGCTTGGACAGAACAGGCTATGGAAATGAGGCCTGGCGTACCGCAGAACAGAGGAAACGGCCTTGTGTTCGACCGGTCACGTTCGAAACGGGATCCTGTTCATCGGTAGGGGTCTGGCGTACCGCAAAACGGAGGAAACGGACCTCCTACGGTCGAAACGGGGGTCCTATTGATCGGGAGGGGTGTGGCGTACTGCAAAACGGACGAAACGAACTTGTGTTGGAGCGCTACGATCGAAACGAGGGTCCCGTTCATCGGGAGGGGTGTGGCGTACCGCAAAACGGGACTCCACGGGATATTGTTCATCTCCACCGTCGACCTCCTCCAGCCTCCACGGGCTACTGTTCATCCACCGTCGACCTCCTCAAGTCTCCACCTGCGACTGTTCATCCATGGGCTCCTGTTCATCCAGCCTCCACCGCGTGCTACTCCACCGGCTACTGTTCAACTACCCCTCTCCACGGGCTCCTGTTCAACCACCCCTCCACGGGCTACTGTTCATCCACCCCTCCACCGTCTACTGTTCATCCAGCCCTCCACAGGGTCGTCCTATTCATCCATCCCTCCATGGGGTCCTGTTCATCTAGCCCCAACTAGCTTAATCGATCGGGGTCCTGTTCATCCACCCCCACCGCTCACTATTCACCCCCCCCCCCCGCAACGCTCACTGTTCATCCAGAGGCAGCATCGCTCGGCTTCAGTTAGCAGCAGTAGGGAAGGAATCGCTCGATCGCTCGGATTCAGTAACGCGTAGCCTGCAGTGTAATCACTCGGGTTCAGTTAGATCCCAACGCCTCGCTCAGGTTCACTTAGAGCCAATGCCTCGCACACACATGCATATGTGTATGAGCGAAACGCGCATTGCTCGGCCCCCGACCACCCACTGTAACCGGTAACTCGCTGAAATTTTCCTCACCCTCGCTTCTATCACGGTTTTTTCCGTCATGGACGCCCCAAAGAATGTCATGACGAAAAGCCCATTTTCTGTCATGATTTTTTGTCATAGAAGTAGGAGCCCACCACATCTATGATGATACCGGGTTTTGTCACAATTATCGTCATAGAAGTGTCATGACAGGAAAAAAAATTGTTCGGCCCAAAATGTCACGGATGTGTCTTTTTTTTGTAGTGAAGATAAATATTTTTGGTATTTTTATGTTATATATTGGAAAATAAAAGATGCAAATAAAAGTACATGGAAAACTTATATGATAAAGGATAGACCCGGGGGCCATAGGTTTCACTAGTGGCTTCTCTCAAGATAGCATAAGTATTACGGTGGGCGAACAAATTACTGTCAACCAATTGATAGAAAAGTGCATAGTTATGATAATATCTAGGCATGCTCATGTATATAGGCATCACGTCCGTAACAAGTAGACCAACTCCTGCCTGCATCTACTACTATTACTTCACACATCGACTGACTCCTGCCTGCATCTAGAGTATTAAGTTCATATGAACAGAGTAACGCATTAAGCAAGATGAGATGATGTAGAGGGATAAACTCATGCAATATGATATAAACCCCATCTTTTATCCTCGATGGCAACAATACAATACGTGCCTTGCTGCCCCTGCTGTCACTGGGAAAGGACACTGCAAGATTGAACCCAAAGCTAAGCACTTCTCCCATGGCAAGAAAGATCAATCTAGTAGGCCAAACCAAACTGATAATTCGAAGAGACTTCCAAAGATAACCAATCATACATAAAATAATCCAGAGGAGATTCAAATACTTCTCATAGATAAACTTGATAATAAACTCACAATTCATCGGATCTCGACAAACACACCGCAAAAAGAGTTACATCGAATAGATCTCCAAGAAGAGGAAGGAGAACTTTGTATTGAGAATCAAAGAGAGAGAAGAAGCCATCTAGCTAATAACTATGGACACGAAGGTCTCTGGTAAACTACTCACAACTCATCGGAGAGGCCTTGGTGGTGATGGAGAGGCCCTCCATGGTCGATTCCCCCTCCGGCAGAGCATTGGCAAAGGCTCCAAGATGGGATCTCGCGGGTACAGAAGGTTGCGGCGGTGGAATTAGGTTTTCGTGGTGCTCCTAGATGGTTTCGGGATACGTAGATATATATAGGAGGAAGAAGTAGGTCGGTGGACATTCGAGGGGCCCACGAGGCAGCGGGCGCGCCCACCCTTACTGGGCGCGCCGGCCACCCTCATGGCTGCCTCGCTCGTTGCTTGACGTCCACTCCAAGTCCCCTGGTTTGCATTTGTTCCAAAAAGATCACTCTAGAAGGTTTCATCCCGTTTGGACTCCGTTTGATATTCCTTTTCTTCGAAACACTGAAATAGGCAAAAAAATAGCAATTCGGTCTGGGCCTCCGGTTAGTAGGTTAGTCCCAAAAGTGATATAAAAGTGTAAAATAAAGCCCATAAACATCCAAAACAGGTAATATAATAGCATGGAATAGTCAAAAATTATAGATACATTGGAGATGCATCAGCGCCCCCACGGAAGAATACAAGAATAAGAAGCAAAAAAGAAAGAGGCTTACCCGGATGGCCGTCCGCGTCGCCAAGAACTCCTGGTTGTAATTTTTCAGGGCGGTGGCCTGAGATTGAAGGCGGGCACGGACGTCCTGCTCCGCTTCATTTAGCACGGCCGTCCCGCCCCCTGGCGCCTAGTCTAATGAGCTGATGCTGGCCGCCTCCAAGTCCTGGGCCAACGAGCCTGCGCCCCTGGCCTCCTGCGGAGGCGGTGCGAAGGCCGCCTTCCCCGCGCGCTAGCGCGTCGGAAATCGGACGGCGAGGTCTGCTCCTGTCATCGGTCCACTGCCTGTCGGCGACACGGGAGGCGCGTCTGGCTGTCCGCCTTGACTTGCCATAGTCGGCGCCGACAATGTCCTCTCCGTCCTCGGGGCAGCGACGTCGCCCCCCTCCCTCTCCATGACCGGCTGGTCACCGCCGGCTCCTTCAGGCGACACTCCCAAGTCCTCGGGTGTCGGTGGCACAGCGCGGAGGGGGATGACGAGCTGTGGGGGTTGGCCGAGCATGGCATCTCTCGCTTGTGCTGCAGCTGTGGCATCCGCCTGGGCCTTGGCTGCGGCATCGGCTTGAGCCCGCACGACCTTGTGCACCTCCTCCTGCTTCGCCTTGGCGGCTGCCACCTTCTACCGCTATGCCTCTTGTTCCTCACGCGCTTCTCGTGCGTTCCTCTCCATCACCGCCAAGAGCTCAGCGTGCGGGTCTACGCAGTGGGTGCTGGCGGAGCCCCCCGCCATCTCACCACGGAGGCGGCGGCCGACCGCTCAAGAGAGAGCGGGGCCCTGTTAAAACAAAAAGAAGAAAACTCAAAAAATGTTTGAGAGAAAAATGAAGAAAGACCGCGCTGAGGATTCGGCACTTACGCGGAAACCGTCATAGGCTCCTTTACGACCCTTCGAAAGCGGTTCGCCTTCGCAGCCGCTTCCTCCTGCCTGATAGCCACGACCGAGCTCTTGGGCTTCTTTGTCTGGCTGCCATACATTGACGGTGCGGCCCGGCGCTTTTGCGCGCCATCTCTGGCGGCCGTCGCGGCAGATGAGCCCGTGCCCCCCTGGTCGGACACTGGCTCGCGGCGCGGGATAGCTTCTTCATCGTCGTCATCTGGCTAGTCCTCGAGGCCGCCTCCAGCTCCAGAGCTGCCTGCCCCGCCACCCCCGCTTGTTGCATCGTCCTCCAACGCGGCTGCCCCCAAGTCGGGGTCGTCCACATCGCTTTGTGACCGGTCGGGGAGAAACTCGCGGACCGGCCATGACTCGCCGGCTGCCGGCTGGACGAGGGGGCCATGTTTATAAGCCAAATGGTCAAGATGGCCAAAGAGAACCCGACAACTCAAAGGAAAATAAAAGAAGAAATTAAGGCCTACCATAGGCGTCGGATGCGCACGCGAGTACGGCTCCTTGCCGAACTGCCACTCCTCCTTCGACAGCTTGCAGTTTGAGATATAGTTCACCAAGTGAGCCACCTCCGCGTGTGGCATCTCCTTGGTGCACATCCGGCTTGGATCCCGGCGCCCGCTCATGTGGCATATCATATGCGGTCGGCCTTGGAGAGGTAGCACCCAGCGCACGAAGGCGGTTAACAAGTCGGGCCAGGTGAGGCCTTCCAACTTCACCATCACCTTGAGCCAGGAGACAGCAGCGGCGCCGGTGACCTACAGCATCTTGGGCCGGTACGACCAGTTGGCCCGCGCTCCAGTCGGCGGGCCGGCTACATAAGTAGGCAGGTTGACTCAATCGCCTTCCGGGTGAACGCTCTTCACATAGAAGTACGACTGCTGCCACATCTTCACCGACTATATCAGCGTGATGGGCGGGAATGGGTTGTCGGCAGGCGGCCTCCACACCACGACAAAGGTGTCGCACTACGCCGCCACCCTCTTGACGACGGTGCCGAGTTTCGAGTAGAAGAACTCTCCCCAGAGTTCGATGGTGGGGAGGACGCTGAGAAAGCCTTCGCGAAGGGTGATGAAGGCGGACAGCACCACCGTGTTCGGCATAAGGTGGTGCAGCTGAAGGCCGTAGAAGTCGATTGAAGGAGCAGAGGAAGCCGCTTGCCGGCAGGCTGAAGCCGCGCAGGCAGTGTGACCGGAAGATGACGCGCTCACCCTCTTCCGGCGCCGGCGAGATTTCCCTTTCGGGCGCCAAGCGGACCCTCACAAAGTCCTTGCCGGGCAGCCACCGCGTCTGCTGGAGGAAGTCGATGTGGTCTTCATGGACGATGGAGCCGTCCCAGGCTCCCGCGCGCGCCATGAGCTCGAGGAGCTTGGTGAAGGGGCACCACGGCGACGTGTGCGCGGCCCTGCGGCGATGAGCTGCGGTGCAACAGGGTGGCTAGAGGCACGGCACGGTGGCGGACAGTAGCAGCGAAGGAAGGAGGAAGAAGAGAATGGCGGAGGAGGAGGTGGGCGCGCATGCGTCTGCCGCTTCCCTCCTCCCCCTATTTATAGCCCCAGAACAGCGAAGCCGAGGGGACGGGGCGTGGGGATCGTGGGATTGATTGCGCCCACTCCCCCACTCCCCCGCATGTTTCGCGCCATAAAGGCGTGTATTAACTGCTGCCGGAATGCCAACCGCCCACCTCGGCCGCAGCAGATTCACGCGTGGGCCAAGGTGCGGTGCTGGCAGGCCCCAGCCAATAGCAATGTCCCGTCATGTGCGTGGGTTGGCGGGCTGATCCAGCCGGCTGGTGCCGCATGGCATGCAGGCAGCGGCCGGTCAGCCCAGCGCCCGGCGCGCGTGCCACCTGGTTCCTGCCTTCGGACTTCGAAATTTTCCGGCTGACGAGTCAGGCCGAGGCTGGCTCCTAGCTGTCGGCTCCGGGGAGTAGGAAGCTGCCGGGACCTCCCATCCCTCTCACAGCCACGAAACCCCACCAGCTTCGGGGACTATTGTCGGAGTAAATAACCATGAGTAGCCTTATCCGCTCCCCTGATTTTCCAAGACATCGGGCTGACTGCGCCCCTCAAGCATCCAAGACGAAGGGCCGCCTTCCCGTAGCCGACTGGACCATGGCCGGCTGCAGGAAGGCGGCAAAGCTCAATATACATGCCCAAAGTGGGCGGACTCCTAGCAGGCGGCCACCAGAGTGGCCGACCTCTAGCAGGCGGTGATGAGGATACAGACCTGGGGTAGGGTCATAGGCCTGACCTATATGTCCTACCCAAGGTCACTACCCTAGAAGATAAAAGGACCAAGAGACAACAAGAGACCACCAGTCGAAGATATCAAGTGCAATCCACTCGACAGTCGTGTCACTCAGAGGTTTTCTTTCCTACCGGCACTCGACCATACAGAGAACCACTCGACCTATCGAAGACCAGGAGTCACTCGGCGTGGCAACGGACATGCGTTCACTCTATAGTCTTTAGGGTCATTAACAACACTTAAGGCTGGTGTTACCTATAACGCCCCTGCTTTATGTACATTAAGTCCCTTGTAATGGAGGATGGTCGGGTCCTGGCGCACTCTATATAAGCCGCCCCCCTCCTCTGGCACAAGGGTTCGCACCCCCTGTAATATCACACACATAATCCAATCGACCACCTCTGGGCACCGAGACGTAGGGCCGTTATTTCCACTGTGAAGGGCATGAACTCGTAAACCTCGTGTGTACACCTTCAACATAGCTAAGATCTTGCCTCTCCATACCTACCCCCCTTTCTACTGTCAGTCTTAGGACCACGACAGTTGACACCCACCATGGGGCAGGTATCTTAGTGACTTGTTGGTGAAGTTGGAAGTTTTACCGATCGTCATCGTCATGGTTTCCGGCGGCGGATTGGCTGAGGGCCGCGAGATCCGTCTCGGCGCGCTCGTTTTCGTTACCGACAACTCCGCGTGGCTTCAAGAAGCTCCCCTGGACGTTGAGGCGCTCCCTGTCCGAGGGGCGACGCACTTCCGCACGTGCATTCGCGGTGTTCTCCTCCGGCAGCCGTCAACTCAGTATCAGTCGGCTCCGACGGTGTTTTCACTCCCCGCCATTCGCCGCTGCAAGCGGTCCGGTCGATCGTGGCTTCAGCGGTGGGTGAAGCATGTGGTGGCTCGCCGTCCGGCTGCCCATCAAGTCGCGGCAATCGAGAATGATGAAACTCTCCACGGCGTGTTCAATCTGTCGACTGGCTTCGCGGAGACCGCATCCGAGTGCGATAGCCGCGACCCTGTGGCTGAAGTCTTGATGGTCGACAGACCTCACGGCCCACCCGGTTTCCGCCGTGATGACGACGGAGATGGGGGCGGCGATCCGTCGCGCGTCCACGAGGAATACCGACTCGAACCCCTCTCTTCGCAGCAGAGGGAAGAACTTCGTCGCCGCAACATGGATCCACTCCACACGCCCATCGTTGGAGAAACCCCCGAGGCTCAGGCCATGGAGGAGGTGCGCCTAGCTAATTTGGCTGAGCGCACTCGAGTGGATAACCTTCAGCATGCTCTCGACGAGCGCGCTCAGGAGTGGATCCATGAGTCCAGTCGACGACAGCTTTTTCCGCCTCCACCTAAGGTATACCGTACTCTGATTCAGAACCTCATAGCTGCAGCCCGAATAGCAGAGTCGATCCAACCTTCCCAGTCAGAGGATGGCAGAGGGCTGATGCAGATCTGGGCCTTGCTCCGGGCAGCAGGAGAGCAAAACACAGCAGTATCACAGTCGCGGAATAGGATCCACAACAGATCCATTGCAGCGGACACGGTTCAGTTGGCCCACAGCCCAAGATCGCCCCTACGGCGTGAGGGCCGTGGACAGTATGATCATCCACTCAACCGTGACAATCATCATCAGGGACCCACGCCTCCTCTGAGGAGTGCGTCATATGTGCCTCGGCGGAACGATGACAGGCACCGTCACAGTGGCGGGCGCAGAGCCTTAGTCGACCCAAGGGAACCAGGCTTCGACGCAAGGTCCATCCTCGTTCAAGGCCTGGTCGACCGGAACAGAGCACACAGAGAAGACCCTGGCAGAGATCGTCCAAGTAGTAGCAGAGTGCACGTTTCCAGTTTGGAGTGTTTCAGCAGGGCCATCAGGGCAGCAGTGATTCCCCCCAACTTCAGGTTGGCGTCCGGAGTCAGTAAGTTCACCGGAGAGTCCAAGCCTGAAACTTGGCTTGAGGATTACCGAGTGGCTGTGTAGATTGGCAGTGGAAACGATGAAGTTGCAATGGAACATCTTCCTCTGATGTTGGAAGGATCAGCCCGAGCGTGGTTGACTCAGTTAGCCCCGAGCAGTATATATAGTTGGAAAGAGTTGGCTCGGGTGTTCTTCAGAACTTTCAAAGGCACTTGCAAATGACCAGCGGGATTGACCGAGTTGCAGCATTGTGTGCAGAAGCCGAGTGAGACCTTGAGAGATTTCATTCAGAGGTGGTCCACTTTGCATCACACCGTCGAAAATGTCTCAGAGCATCAAGCAGTGTGCGCCTTCAAGGAGGGTGTCAAATACCGGAAGTTAGTCCTAAAGTTTGGCCGAACTGGTGATATGACCCTGAATCAGATAATGGAAATAGCCACTCGGTATGCTAATGGAGAGGAAGAGGATCGACTCCGTAGCGGAAAGAGCAAGCCAGTCGGCCAAGAAATTGGTGGAGGTAATTCCAATCGGAAACAGAAGCATAAGGCCGAACCCGCAGCACCCGGTGAGATCGCAGTGGTGGCTCAAGGAAAGTTTAAGGGAAAGCCTAAGGGGCCTTGGCCCCCTAAGAAGGTGAAAGATCAAGCGGGAAATGATGTGTTGGATTTACCGTGTCACATCCACACTAAGAAGGACGAAGAGGGGAATCTGATTTACCCTAAACATACCACTCGACAGTGTCGGCTCCTGATCCAACAGTTCCGAGGAGATCGGCCCAGTGAAAAAGGAAAGGATTTGGACAGAGAAGAGCATGAAGAAGAAGACGATGGTTATCCCAAAGTCAAGTCAACCCTGATGATTTTTGCTGACGTTGAGAGCAAGAGTCGATTGAAAGTCATCAACAGAGAAGTGAATATGGCCGCTCCGATGGCGACGACCACCTACCTAAAATGGTCTCAGACAGCCATCACATTCAACCAGTCTGACCATCCTGCTCGTGTAGCCACCCCCGGGAGGCAAGCTCTGGTGGTCGACCCCATGGTTGGAGGCACTAGACTGACTAAAGTACTGATGGATGGTGGTAGTGGTCTGAACATCCTTTACGCTGAAACCTTGAAGGGAATGGGCATTCCGATGTCCAAACTTAGCGAGAGCAACATGAGTTTCCATGGTGTTATCCCTAGAAAGAAAGCCGAATCACTCGGCCAGATCACCCTTGACGTGGTTTTCGGTGATTCCAAGCATTACCGTAAGGAGAAGTTGACATTTGAAGTTGTGGATTTCCAGAGTGCTTATCATGCCATTCTGGGTAGGCCAGCCTACGCACGTTTTATGGCTCGACCATGTTATGTGTATCTCAAGCTAAAGATGCCTGGACCCAAAGGTGTGATCACAGTCACTGGCAATCGGCAGAAGGCAGAGGAATGTTTCCAGAAAGGTTCCAAAATTGCCGATGTGCAGATGGCAGCGGTTGAATTCCAAGAGTATCAGAAGAATGCGGATCCGAGTGATTTGCTCCAAGCCAAGAAGCCTGCTACAGATTCTGCATTTCAGTCGACTGGTGAAACAAAGTCGATCCATATTCTCCTGACCGATCCCAATGCCGCGCCGACTCATATATCAACCACACTCGACAGCAAATAGGAAGAAGCGCTCATCCAGTTCCTCCGTGAGAACTGGGACATCTTTGCATGGAAACCCTCTGACATGCCAGGTGTACCCAGGGAACTGGCTGAGCACCGTTTGCGTGTCGATCCCAAGGTAAAACCCGTCAAAGAGCACCTTTGGCGGTTCGCCGTGCAGAAGAGGAAAGTAATTGGCGAAGAAGTGGCTCGGCTGCTAGCAGCAGAGTTCATCCGTGACATCTATCACTCTGAGTGGCTGGCCAATGTAGTCATGGTCCCTAAGAAGGATGATTCACTTTGCTTGTGCATTGATTTCAAGCATATCAATCAGGCCTGCCCGAAAGATCACTTCCCCCTCCCTCGCATTGATCAGATTGTTGACTCGACTGCGGGGTGTGAGCGTTTGTCTTTCTTAGATGCATATTCCGGGTATCATCAGATCCGACTGTATGGTCCCGATGAAATAAAAACAGCTTTCATCACCCCATTTGGGTGCTTTTTTTATGTCACCATGCCTTTTGGTCTAAAAAATGCCGGAGCCACATTCATGAGAATGATTCAGAAGTGCCTGCTCACTCAAATCAGTCGGAATGTGGAAGCATACATGGATGACATTGTGGTCAAGTATCGCAAAGGTTCCGACCTATTGACTGACCTTGCAGAAACCTTTGCCAACCTGAGAAGGTACGATATCAAGCTTAATCCGTCAAAATGTACATTCGGAGTTCTAGGAGGAAAATTACTCGGTTTTCTCGTTTCCGAACAAGGGATCGACGCCAATCCAGAAAAGGTTGATACCATCCTCCGAATGAAGTGCCCTGTGCGAGTGCATGACGCTCAGAAGCTAACTGGTTGTTTGGCCGCCTTGAGTCGATTCATTTCTCGTCTCGGTGAAAAGGCCTTGCCTCTTTACCGACTGATGAAGAAGGCTGATAAGTTCGAGTGGACTGAGGAAGCTGATGCAGCGTTTGCAGAGCTCAAAACCCTGTTGTCCACCCAGCCGGTGCTCGCTACGCCAATCAGCAAAGAGCCTTTACTGATTTACATTGCAGCCACTGGACAAGTTGACAGTACATTACTCACGGTCGAGCGAGAAGAGGAAGGACAAGCTTACAAAGTTCAGCGCCCAGTTTACTATCTCTCTGAAGTTTTGACTCCATCCAAGCAACGATATCCACATTATCAGAAGCTTGTCTATGGGATATACATGACCATGAAGAAGGTTGCACATTATTTCTCTGATCATTCCATTACGGTCGTGAGCGACGCACCACTTTTGGAGATCCTGAATAATAGAGATGCAACTGGTCGAGTGGCAAAATGGGCGATTGAACTCCTTCCCCTGGATATCAAGTTTGAGGCAAAGAAGGCCATCAAGTCCCAGGCGATCGTAGATTTCCTTGCTGAGTGGATTGAACAGCAATTGCTGACTCAAGTTCACTCAGAGCATTGGACTATGTTCTTTGATGGCTCCAAGATGCTGAACGGTTCAGGTGCCGGGGTAGTACTGGTATCCTCCCGTGGAGACAGGCTTAGCTATGTTCTCCAGATCCACTTTGATTCCTCCAATAATGAAGCCGGATATGAAGCACTTTTATACGGGTTGCATATGTCCATTTCAATCGGCGTCCGTCGCCTTATGGTCTACGGCGACTCGGATTTGGTGGTTAATCAAGTGATGAAGGAATGGGACGTCAGGAGCCCGGCCATGACTGGGTTATTGCAATGCAGTAAGGAAGCTGGAAAAGAAGTTTGAAGGGTTGGAAATTCACCACATACCCCGATTGAAAAATCAAGTTGCAGATGAGTTGGCAAAGATAGGTTCAAAAAGAGAGGCCATTCCCCGTAATGTGTTTTTGGAACATATTCATTCACCTTCAGTTCAAGAGGATCCTTTCAATGAAGGGTCATCACGGCCCAAGAGCGCCACAGATCCGACTGAAGTCGAAGTCCCAGCCATGGTCGACTTGGTCATGGAGGTTTTGGTCATGACCCTCGACTGGACAGTGTCGTACATTGCATACATTCTTAGGAAAGAACTTCCAGAAGATGAAGAAGAGGCTCGATAGATCGTCCGAGGTCTAAAGCCTTTACCGTGATGAGAGGTCAGTTGTTCAGAGAAAGTGTAACTGGGGTCTGTCAGAAGTGCATCGCGCCAGAAGAAGGCCGAATGATCCACAATGATATTCACTCGGGGACCTGTGGCCACCATGCGTCCTCTCAGAGCATCGTGGCCAAAGCATACCGAGTCGGATTTTACTGGCCACGTGCCAATGAGATGGCAAAGGAGATAGTGGACAAGTGTGAAGGTTGCCAGTTTTACTCCAACATGTCCCATAAACCTGCATCAACTTTGAAGACTATTCCACTCGTCTGGCCTTTTGCTGTTTGGGGATTAGACATGGTTGGACCTCTGAGGACCGGCAGGAGCGGATTTACCCATGCGCTAGTGGTAGTCGACAAGTTTACCAAGTGGATCGAAGCCAAGCCCATTAAAAACCTTGAAGCAAGTACTGCTGTGAGTTTCATCAAAGAATTGATATTCAGATATGGTGTGCCATACGGCATCATCACAGACAACGGATCGAACTTCGACTCTGATGAATTCAGAGCCTTTTGTGCGTCCCAAGGGATGAGGATCGATTACGCTTCGGTCGCCCATCCTTAGTCGAATGGGCAGGCTGAGCAAGCGAATGGATTGATTCTCAAAGGACTGAAACCCCAGTTGATGCGTGACCTCAAGCATGCAGCAGGAGCTTGGGTTGATGAGCTCCCATCAGTGCTTTGGGGACTGAGGACAACTCCCAATCGGTCGACTGGACGGACTCCATTCTTCTTAGTCTACGGAGCCGAAGCCATACTCCCGAGTGATTTTCTCCACAACGCACCCTGAGTCAAACTCTTCTCAGAAGAGGAAGCAGAGCAAGCTCGGCAAGATGCAGTCGACCTCCTGGAAGAAGAAAGAGAGATGGCCTTGATCCGGTCGACCATTCAACAGCAAGACTTGCATCGATTCCATGCCAGAAACGTAACGGGTCGGGCATTTCAAGGAGACCTGGTTCTCCGAGTGGACCAGCAGAAGCCACACAAGCTCGCTCCTACTTGGGAGGGCCCTTTCGTCGTCACCAAGGTGCTCCACAACGGACCATATCATCTCTTCAACGTCGAGCACAACAAAGATGAACCATGCGCTTGGAACGCGGAACTGCTCCACCCTTTTTACTCTTAAGTATTTAGACTGATGAGATGTAATAAGAAGTACCTCTTAGTTTGGTTATCAAAAGACATAATTTTACAGTCTTCCGAGTGATTGTTGTTTATTTCTTTTGTACGTGTCACCTTAGCTGTGAATCTGTTTCGCCTAAGATGAAGGGAAAAATCCTATCGAGTGGTGAGTCTTCCTCCCACTCGGGGGCTTAGCTGCAGTCCAATACTCGTCCAAGTGATAAAAATCCTACTGAGTGGTGAGTCTTCCTCCCACTCAGGGGCTTAGCTGCAGTCCAATACTCGCCTAAGTGATAAAAATCCTACCGAGTGGTGAGTCTGCCTCCCACTCGGGGGCTTAGCTGCAGTCCAGTACTCGCCTAAGTGATAAAAATCCTACCGAGTGGTGATTCTGCCTGTCACTCGGGGGCTTAGTTGCAGTCCAGTACTCGCCTAAGTGGTAAAAATCCTATCGAGTGGTGAGTCTGCCTCTCACTCGGGGGCTTAGCTGCAGTCCAGTACTAACCCGAGTAATAAAAAAGTCCTGCCAAACGGTATGGGTCAGTCACGTCCCTTCCCCCCCCCCCCCGGGGGGGGGGGGTTGCACCATCAAGAAGAAGGACGAGATTGGGAGAGCGAATCTCCCTGCTTGAAGACTTAGCTGCGGTCCAGTACTCGCCTAAGTTTGAGAAATCCTACTGAGTGGTGAGAAGACCTCCCACTCTGGGGCTTAGCTGCAGTCCAGTACTCGCCTAAGTTTGAGAAATCCTACCGAGTGGTGAGCAGCCCTCCCACTCGGGGGTTTAGCCGCAGTCCAGTACTCACCTAAGTTTGAGAAATCCTACCGAGTGGTGAGCAGCCCTCTCACTCGGGGGCTTAGCTGCAGTCCAGTACTCGCCTAAGTTTGAGAAATCCTACCGAGTGGTGAGCAGCCCTCTCACTCGGGGACTTAGCTGCAGTCCAGTACTTGCCTAAGTTTGAGAAATCCTACCGAGTGGTGAGCAGCCCTCCCACTCGGAGGCTTAGCTGCAGTCCAGTACTCGC
This sequence comes from Triticum aestivum, assembly GCF_018294505.1. Taxonomy (NCBI): domain Eukaryota; kingdom Viridiplantae; phylum Streptophyta; class Magnoliopsida; order Poales; family Poaceae; genus Triticum; species Triticum aestivum. The sequence continues at coordinate 649,850,415 of NC_057801.1, read as the reverse complement.
CTAAGTGTGAAAAAGTCCTACAAAGTGGTGGGCAGCGGTGCGGGTCGGCAACAACCCACCCCCCCCCCCACCCACCCCTCCCCCGGGGGCTGCACCGTCAAGAAGAAGGATGAGATTGTGTGCACTATCTAAGGCCCGCCCAACGACTAGTCCCTTGCTAATGCCAGGAACGTCAAGACCATTGTTGAGTACCTTGCTGATGAGCTGATCAATGCTTCCCAAGGCTCATCCAACTGGTCGACTGTCAATCCTTCTTCAGCACCTGCATCAAACAAGGAGATACCGATCCAAGAGAAGCACGGATTCCACTCAAAGATAAATCCAAAGGTTCCTAACCGCAGATTAAAAGTACTCTGGCGTCAGACCCGAAAGAGTTTTAACGATTACAAAAACACTCGGCATTCCGAGGCAAATAAAAGTGGGGCATAATGTTTTTCCTTCACTCGACGGGAGAAGGACTGGCTGGATCGCAGAAGCTGTCGAGATCGATGCTGTCAGCAATGCGGGTAGCTGCCTCGAGGAAGGTGTCCATGAAGTCCTGGAAGGAGTGCTTCTTAGTATTTGCTACCTTGAGGGCCGCCAGCTTCTCTTCTTTAGCCACCTTGCAGTGCACTCGAACAAATGACAAAGCAACGTCAGCACCACAGCGAGCAGAAGACTTCTTCCACTCTTGTACTCGGCCAGGAATCTGATTCAGTTGAGTCATTAGTGACTCGAGGCCTTGAGAAATTTCTGCCTGAGGCAAGAGTTCGGCGTCCACTCGGGTCATCGCAGCCTTCAGCCGAGCCAGATAGTCGACAGCGTCGTCCAAGCATGATTCCAATCGAAGCAAGTTCATCGCAACTTCATCTTTCACGGGACAATTGATGGGGTCGAGACCTGTCTCGACCCGCCTGGTTTCAGCTTCAAAGTCCTGACAAAGTTCTGTTCCATCACAAAAAACATTGAGTCGACAGTATTGCAATAAATTTCAGTCGACGACAGTTACCTAATCAAACAGCCATACCTTCAAGCTTCACCGCATGTTGTTCCAGGTAGGACTCCAGCTTGCCCGTTTTGGCTCTGAGGCCACCGACTTCAGTGGTCAGGTTCTCCTAGTCCTTCTTCAGTTGCTCCACCTCCCGATTAGCGTCTGAGATGGCAGTCTTCAGCTTTGCGTTCTCCTCCTCCAATTTGCTGACTGAAGCCAGCTTCTGGTCCGCAAGAGTCGTCTTCTCACGTGCCTCCTTCTGAGCAGCAGCAAGGTCCAGGTCCTTCTTCTCCAAAGCCTCCTTCATTCTCTCTAAAGAAACAACACTCTTCAGACGAGCCTGAAGTTGGCAGTTTTCACTACGCACATCTGCTTGTGTGAAGTCACTCGGTTCAAAGAGACTGCATGAAAAGCAGTGGAAAGTGTGAATTGCTAAGCAGGCAATCCAGTCGAATGGTTACCTCCCATGATGGTCGTCTCTTGTTGAGCATTCTTGAGATTCTTCTTTGTGAGTTCAAGGTCAAGTTCAATGCTGATATGCTTCTTCTTTAACTCGGAAAGCCGAGCTCCAAGATCACAAGACCTCTACAGTCAGCAAGAGTGATGCGTCAGTCGACAGAAATAAGAGACAGTGACGGAGAAAAGTTACTCTAAGACTACTGCTGAATCAAATATTCAACAGTAGTCTCGGGGACTACACCCAGTGGGTGCACTTAGCGTGCCCCCACTGGTTTAGATCAACGCTCAGTAGGGTCTGCCCAGCGTGAATTCAAAAAAAGAGGAAAGAAATACATTATAAGACCTCAGTCGACTGCCAGCAGTCGACCACGGTCTCGGGGACTACACCCAGTGGGTGCACTCGGCGTGCCCCCACTGATTCAGAAAGTTTACTAAGATTCAACTCAAGTCGAATGACGTGGAAAATTTCCCAATCTCTAAGCAAAGAAACACCCTAGTGAGTGATCGGATATAAGACAACATTCGAAAGTTCAGTTGGAGTTTTGCTGACCTGAACATTGGTCTGAAGGGCAGTACTGGCATTGTAAGCCACCTGGCTAGCCTCGTGCATCACCTTCACCTGCTCCATGACAAGGTTCACCTGGCGAAGAGCTACCCTAGCGGCACTCGGCGATTCATCCGGAGTCTGATACGCAGCAAAGAGTGATGGTTGCAGGGCAGTCGGAGCAGTTGCTGGGTCAGAGGCGTGGAGTTGCACTGGAGCAGCAGGAGTCGGTGCAGTCGAGCCCGATGGACGATGAGTTGTCAGCGGGCTGGCAAATGTGACGCTGGTCCGAACAGGCTCTCCGGAACGTTCGACCACCGCCTCGAGCGCCGGCGTCGACTGAGGGACCTGAACTTCAAGCCTCCTCCTACCAGAGCTCCCACTACTCTTCCTCCTCTCCTGTAGAGGCACCTCTTCTTCGTCACCAAGAAGCACAACGACTTCTTGCAGAACTACAGAAAGAGAGAAATGTCAAAAACTCTGCCGATTGGCAATCCACTCAACTTAACGAAGCTTGGTCGAGCGGACTTACCGACTCATGAGGTGGCCTCTTCATCTCCTGGCGCCTTGTCGATGTCCATGTCTGTGGCAGCAGAGGTGGGACTAGAAAGATACATGAATCAGTTGGTCAGAACAAGAAAATCTTCAGTCGACCTATGTAAACACAAGCGAGACACTCACCCTGAAGCAACAGGGACGTCCATCTTGATCCGTGGCAAAGTCTTCTGAGCCTTGGGAGGAGCAACTTTGGGCTGCTTGGCCACCTTCTCCGTCGGCTCTGGTGTCGACATCCGAGTGCGCTTCTAAGTATTGGCACTCGGAGCCACGCTCTTCCCGCGCCCGCCAGACGGATCATGCTGCTGTTTGGATCGATGTTCAGAATGCAGCGGCGATTCAACTTCTTTCTCCTTGTCCGAATCCTCGCTCTCCTCCTCCTCCTCCTCTCCTGGAGACTCCCACTCGCCACTCTCCTCCACACTGTCCTCTCCCTCCTGGTCCTGCTCCAAAGCTTGTTCGCCGTTGGGCATCGAATGCATCTTAGTGAATACTTGCAGGGCAAATCGGTCGAGTAAGAGTCAGTCAACATCAAGTACAGTCGAAGCGTGAGCGTGAAACAGTCAGAACAAAGAGTATATCTTGTCAGGCGGATTACCGTCGCCGAAGGGGATGACTCGCCTGGATCCTCTAGGGTTGTCCTGGTTTCCTGTGATGCTCCTCAGCCACAAAGCCACGGTATCAGATGGCACTTCTTCTGGATGGACCCGAGCGGTGTCTTCCAATCCGGAGTACAGCCACATAGGGTGATCGCGAGCCTGGAGAGGCTGGATACGTTGACTGAGGAACACTTCCAGCAGGTCCAGGCCGGTAACGCCCTCATTGATAAGTTGGACCACTCTCTCCACCAACATCTTCGTCTCCACGGTCTCAGCAGCGGTTACTTTCAGTGGGGCAGGAGTTTGAACACGGTCCAATGAGAAGTGGGGAAGACCAGTCGACTGACCTGGAGCTACGACGTCCTGGCAGTAGAACCAGGTCGACTGCTAGCCTCTAACAGATTCAGGGAGAGTCATGGAAGGAAAGGCACTCCTATGCCTCTTTTGGATACCTAAACCCCCACACATCTGGATGACGTGGGTTTTCGAGTCACTTGACTTTGCCTTTTTGACCGACTGGGAGCGAATTGTGAAGATATGTTTGAAAAGACCCCAGTGCGGTCGACACCCTAAGAAGTTCTCACACATCAATACGAATGCAGCCAAATACATGATGGTGTTGGGAGAAAAGTGGTGGAGTTGAGCGCCAAAGAAGTTCAGGAATCCTCGGAAGAAAGGATGCGGAGGGAGTGAAAAACCCCGGTCGACATGAGTGGCGAGCAGAACACACTCACCCGGTCGAGGTTGTGGTTCCATATCCCCCTTCGGCAGCCTTGTCGCTCCCTTGGAGATTAGTCTGGACTCCTCCAGCTCAGCCAGATCTTCTTGCCGGACCGAAGACCAGATCCAATCGCCCTGGATCCAGCCTGGCGGCAGCCCCGCACGCGACGTCGACCCGCATTCTGCTTCTTGCCTTTCGCCGCCCCCGCCGCCTTCTTTGCACACTCTAGCGCTGCCGTCTTGTCCTTCACCATGGCGGTAGGGCAGCAGCGTCGAGAGCGGAGGTGCTGGGCGCGGTGGAGAGGCAGAGGAGAAAGAAGGAGGAACATGCGTGCACAGTGCAAGCGCCTCGGCCCTGTCACCTTATAAAGGGTCGCTTCTGAGTGGGACCAGGCAATCCTGTCAAATCCCGCAACATTTGCGCGCAACGTACATGGCGAAAAAGGCGGTGCAGTAATCGAGGCATCGCTGCTTATCCGGACCGCCCATTTCGGCGCCCTCCGTCCCGCACGCTTCCTCGAAATTTCGTCTCCCGCAAAATCCGGGATACACAACAGTCAATCGCGCCCGAGATCTCGCGCTCTAATACAGCACTCGGCACATGATGTCATCAGTTTAGTCGACAACTCACTGAATGGATCAAGGCGACTGAGTCGACACTGAAGTACCGACGTAGGTGTTCAGCCTTGCAGAAGACACTCACGAAGGCGCAAAGCTCGGAGCAGGTTCAACTTCAACCTACTTTCCACTCGCACCTTAATCCATTCGGGGGCTATGATGAGGATACAGACCTGGGGTAGGGTCATAGGCCTGACCTATACGTCCTACCTAAGGTCACTACCCTAGAAGATAAAAGGACCAAGAGACAACAGGAGACCACCAGTCGAAGATATCGAGTGCAATCCACTCGACAGTCGTGTCACTCAGAGGTTTTCTTCCCTGACGGCACTCGACCATACAGAGAACCACTCGACCTATCGAAGACCAGGAGTCACTCGGCGTGGCAACGGACAGGCGTTCACTCTATAGTCTTTAGGGTCATTAACAACACTTAAGGCTGGCGTTACCTGTAACGCCCCTACTTTATGTACATTAAGTCCCTTGTAATGGAGGATGGTCGGGTCCTGGCGCACTCTATATAAGCCGCCCCCCTCCTCTGGCACAAGGGTTCGCACCCCCTGTAATATCACACACATAATCCAATCGACCGCCTCCGGGCACCGAGACGTAGGGCTGTTACTTCCACTGTGAAGGGCCTGAACTCGTAAACCTCGTGTGTACACCTTCACCATAGCTGAGATCTTGCCTCTCCATACCTACCCCCCTTTCTACTGTCAGTCTTAGGACCACGACAAGCGGCCCACCCCATGCGCCCTAAAAGTTTGCACCCACATAACGGTGACAAGACGGGGCGTGGCTACAGTGAAGCCTGCTACCCCCGAATCCCGTAGCAGGCATGGCCATAGTGCAGCGTACCGGTCGGCCATCCCCCGCCTGGCGCGACACTATTACCACGCAGACCATGATGTCACCCATGACGAAACAGCCATGTTCCCATGATGAGATGTCGGTATGACCCGCAGGCGGCGGGCCCTACCTATCAGCGAGCCACCAGAGGGTGGCCAGACCCATCTAGTCGGCATGGGGATAGGCCGGCACTCAGCAGCCGGCTCTCCCTCGCCAAGGAAGTTTGTGCACCATTAACAAGATAAGACGGAGAGTGGCTATAGTGAACGCCTGCCAGGCGGCGGTACTATAGCCACGCCTGCCCCGACCAAGCCATCGTCATCAGGGGCAAGGCTATAGTAATGAGCAGCCGACAGGACCCACAGGTGGTGGGCCCAGCCTATCGGCCCGGAGCCCAGCAGCCGGCGGGACCCACCAGTCGGCGGGCCCCATGGGCTAGCAGAGAAGCCGGCGGCCATAGTCACTGACGGCCCGGATCCATTCCCGGTCGGACTACCATTGTACCCTTGGGGGGTAGGCCTATATAAACCCCCCCAAGGCACCCATGCAAAGGGTTGATCTCTTAGGGTTTAACACACACATATAGAGAGAAGAGGAGAGCTAGCCTTGCCCTTCTTCTTCCTCTAGCCGAACAGCTCAAGGAGCCTCTTGTAGCTACTTACTGATTAGTGATCATGCAGAGACCCCGCAGAGCAGGACTAGGGGTGTTATCTCCTAGGAGAGCCCCAAACCTGGGTAAGATTCGCCGGCGTGCATGTCTTTGCCTCATCCTGTTTCCAGGCACTGGCAATGTCTTACTAGCTCCCACTATGATTAGCCATCCTTTGGCATATGTCGCACCTACCACCCGACATTGATCATCAACGACAGTTAAATCCTAAAATGAAAGAAGTGGTAAGAAATGAAATACTAAAGCTTCTGGAGGCAGGTATAATTTATCCTGTCGCCGATAGTCAGTGGGTAAGTCCTATCCATTGTGTCCCTAAGAAAGGAGGTATTACTGTTGTTCCTAATGACAAGGACGAATTGATCCCACAAAGAATTGTTACATGTTATAGAATGGTAATTGATTCCCGCAAACTAAATAAAGCTACTAGAAAAGATCATTACCCTCTACCTTTTATTGATCAAATTCTAGAAAGACTATCCAAACATACACATTTTTGCTTTCTAGATGGTTATTCTGGTTTCTCTCAAATACCTGTGTCAAAAAGAGGATCAGGATAAGACCACTTTTACTTGCCCTTTCGGTACCTTTGCTTATAAGCGTATGCCTTTTGGTATATGCAATGCACTTGCTACCTTTCAAAGATGTATGATTGCTATATTCTCTGACTTTTGTGAAAAGATTGTTGAGGTTTTCATGGATGATTTCTTTGTTTACGAAATTTCTTTTGATGATTGCTTAAGCAACCTTGATCGAGTTTTGCAGAGATGTGAAGAAACTAATATTGTCTTGAATTGGGAGAAGTCAGACTTTATGGTTAATGAAGGTATTGTCTTCGGGCATAAAATTTCTAAAAGAGTTATTGAAGTTGATAAAGCTAAAGTAGATGCTATTGAAAAGATGTTGTGTCCTAAGGACATCAAAGGTATAAGAAAATTCCTTGGTCATGCTGGTTTTTATAGGAGGTTTATTAAAGACTTCTCTAAAATTTCTAGGCCTCTGACTAATATCTTACAAAAAGATGTTCCTTTTGTCTTTGATGATGAATGTGTAGAAGCATTTGAAATACTTAAGAAAGCCTTGATTTCTGCACCTATTGTTCAGCCACCTGATTGGTATTTACCCTTTGAAATTATGTGTGATGCTAGTGATTATGTTATAGGTGCTATTCTAGGACAAAGAGTTGATAATAAATTAAATGTTTTCCAATATGCTAGTAAACCTCTAGACGGTGCCCAAAGAAATTATGCTACTACTGAAAAAGAATTTTTAGTAGTTGTGTTCACTTGTGATAAGTTCAGACCTTATGTTGTTGATTCCAAAGTAACTGTTCACACTAATCATGCTTCTATTAAATACCTTATGGAAAAGAAAGATGCTAAACCTAGACTTATTAGATGGGTTCTCTTGCTACAAGAATTTGATTTGCATATTATTGATAGAAAGGGAGCTGAGAACCCCGTTGTAGACAACTTGTCTAGGTTAGAAAATGTTCTTGATTACCCACTACCTATTGATGATAGCTTTCCTGATGAACAACTAGCTGTCATAAATGCTTCTCGTACTGCTCCATGGTATGTTGATTATGCTAATTAAGTTGTTGCTAAATTTATACCACCTAGTTTCACTTACCAGCAAAAGAAAAAGTTTTTCTATGATTTAAGGCATTACTTTTGGGATGACCCACACCTCTATAAACAAGGAGTATATGGTGTTATTAGACGTTGTGTACCTAAGCATGAACAGGAACAGATCCTACGCAAGTGTCACTCTGAGGCTTACGGAGGACACCACACTGGAGATAGAACTGCACATAAGGTATTGCAATCCGGTTTTTATTGGCCTACTCTTTTCAAAGATGCATGTAAGTTTGTCTTGTCTTGTGATGAATGTCAAAGAATTGGTAATATTAGTAGATATCAAGAAATGCCTATGAACTATTCACTTGTTATTGAACCCATTTGATGTTTGGGGCTTTGATTATATGGGACCTTTTCCTTCCTCTAATGGGTATACACATATTTTAGTTGTTGTTGATTACGTTACTAAGCGGGTAGAAGCTATTCCAACTAGTAGTGTTGATCATAACACCTCTATTAAGATGCTTAAAGAAGTTATTTTTCCGAGGTTTGGAGTCCCTAGATATTTAATGAATGATGGTGGTTCACATTTTATTCATGGTGCTTTTTGTAAAATGCTTGCTAAGTATGATGTTAATCATAGAATTGCATCTCCAGACCACCCTCAGTCTAGTGGTCAAGTAGAATTGAGTAATAAAGAGATTAAATTGATTTTACAAAAGACTGTTAATAGATCTAGAAACAATTGGTCCAAGAAACTTGATGATGCATTATGGGCCTATAGAACTGCATATAAAAATCCTATGGGTATGTCTTCGTATAAAATGGTTTATGGAAAAGCATGTCACTTTCCTCTCGAACTAGAACATAAGTCATAATGGGCCATAAAAGAGCTCAATTATGATTTCAAACTTGCCAGTGAGAAGAGATTATTTGACATTAGCTCACTTGATGAATGGAGAACCCAGGCCTATGAGAACGCCAAATTGTTTAAAGAAAAAGTTAAAAGATGGCATGCAAAAGGATACAAAAGCGTGAGTTTAATGTAGGTGATTATGTTTTTCTATACAACTCTCGTTTAAGATTTTTTGCAGGAAAACTTCTCTCTAAATGGGAAGGTCCTTACATTATCGAGGAGGTCTATCGTTCTGGTACCATAAAAATCAACAACACCGAAGGCACAAATCTGAAGGTGGTGAACAGTTAAAGAATCAAACATTATATCTCAGGTAATCCCATAAATGTTGAAACCAATGTTATTGACACTGTAACCCCGAAGGAGTACATAAGGAACACTTTCCAAAATGTTTCAGACTCCGAAAAGGAATAGGTATGTGGTACGGTAAGTAAACCGACTCCAAAACTGCTCAAATAGAAAATTTTCTCCATTTTGGAATATTTAAAAAAATAGGAAAATAAGAAGTAGTCCGAAAGAGACACGGGGCGTCCATGAGGGTGGAGGGCGCGCCCTACCCCCCTAGGCGCGCCCCCTGTCTCGTGGCCACCTCGTGTGCCCTCCGGACTCTGTTTTCTTGCATGATACTTCTTTTGGTCGGTAAAAAATAATTATATAATCTCCCGAAGGTTTTGACCACCGTACCACGACGAAATCCTCTGTTTTTGTTTTGAGCTGTTTTCTGCCAGAGTTTCACAAGGTCGGGCATCATGTCGTCCCCCTCCTCCAACAACGTGGGCGACGATGCTTGGCTAATGAATATAGAGATGAAGCAAGAAGAAATCGGGGAAATAAAGGAAGGTGACAAGATCAAGGAAGCCGCAGAAGAGCAAGCCCCGACAGTAGAAGAAGAAGGCTTCTTTCAACCTCACTACAATCATCTCACCTCTACTGAAATTGAAGATTTCAAGATGATTGAACTAGTTCGCATACAAAAAAAGTATCTCACACGTGAAAATATTTTGTTGCAAGAGCATATCACAGCACTCAAGGGCATTATCCGCAAGTTGGAGCATCTCCTACGCTCGATGTGCGACACATCATCATCAAAAACTCCATCATCACCACCTCCGAAGAAAGAGGCATAAATACATGGGTATGGGCACTCCCCTTGGCAACTACCAAGCTTGGGGGAGGTGCCCCGGTCTCGTATCACCATCACACTTCTATCTTTAACGTTTTTCTTAGTTCAATCCTTTTAGTTATATCTTTATCTAGTAGAATAAAGTTTTAGTTTGATCTAGCTTTGAGTTTTGGTTTTGATCTCTATCTATGTAATCGAGTCCGTGAGTTATATATAATGAAGATTAGTTTTGAGTTGAGGGATTTTCTATATTTCTATGATCTTGAGGGAATAAAAAGAAAAAAGAAAAAAGAAATAAAAAGATCATATTGATCTTATGGAGAGTAATGACTTCACATATAAAGAGTATGATGAATAAAAGTTGTTGAGAGTTGACAAACATAGTTTTGGTCATCGTTGCAATTAATAGGAAGTAATAAAGAAAGAGAGGTTTTCACATATAAATATACTATCTTGGACATCTTTTATGATTGTGATCACTCATTAAAATATGACATGCTAAAAAGTTGATGTTGGACAAGGAAGACAACGTAATGGGTTATGTTTTCTTATATCCGAATAAATTATATTGTCATGGTTCATCCAGCATGTTGAGCCTGCCTTTCCCCCTCATGCTAGCCAAATTCTTTGCACCAAGTAGAGATACTACTTGTGCTTCCAAACATCCCTAAACCCAGTTTTGCCTTGGGAGTCCACCATATCTACCTATGGATTGAGTAAGATCCTTCAAGTAAGTTGTCATCGGTGCAAGCAATAAAAAATGCTCTCTAAATAAGTATAATCTACTAGTGTGAAGAAAATAAGCTTTATACGAGCTTGTGATATGGAAGAAATAAAATCAATGGACTGCATAATAAAGGTCCCTATCACAAGTGGCAATATAAAGTGACGTTCTTTTGCATTAAGATTTTGTGCATCCAACCATAAAAGCGCATGACAACCTCTGCTTCCCTCTGTGAAGGGCATATCTTTTATTTTACCTTCTACCTTATACAAGAGTCATGGTGATCTTCACCTTTCCTTTCTACACTTTATCCTTTGGCAAGCACTATGTGTTGGAAAGATCCTGATATATATATATACACTTGGATGTAGGTTTTCATAAATTATTATTGTTGACATTACACTTGAGGTAAAAGGTTGGGAGGCGAAACTATAAGCCCCTATCTTTCTCTGTGTCCGATTGAAACTTTGTACCCATAAGTATTGTGTGAGTGTTAGCAATTGTGAAAGACTAAATGGTAGTTGAGTATGTGGACTTGCTGAAAAGCTCTTATATTGACTCTTTCTGATGTATGATAAATTGCAATTGCTTCAATGACTGAGATTATAGTTTGCTAGTTTTCAATGAAGTTTCTGATTCATACTATACATTGTGAATAGATTGTTACTTAAGCATAAGAAATCATATGACAATATATATGTTGTTTTTCTAAGAATGATCATGATGCCCTCATGTCCGTATTTTATTTTATCGACACCTCTATCTCTAAACATGTGGACATATTTTTCGATATCGGCTTTCGCTTGAGGACAAGCGAGGTTTAAGCTTGGGGGAGTTGATATGTCCATTTTGCATCATACTTTTATATCAATATTTATTGCACTATGGGCTGTTATTACACATTATGTCACAATACTTATGCCTTTTCTCTCTTTTTTTATAAGGTTTACATGAAGAGGGAGAATGCCGGCAGCTGGAATTCTGGGCTGGAAAAGGAGCAAATATTAGAGACCTATTCTGCACAACTCCAAAAGTCCTAAGACTCCATGAAATCAGTTTTGGAATATATTAAAAATATTGGGCGAAGAAAGCACCAGAGGGGGGCCACCCAGCAGCCACGAGGGTGGAGGGTGCGCCCTACCCCCTGGGCACGCCCCCTGCCTCGTGGGCCACCTGGAAGACCCCCGATGCCCATCTTCCGCTATATGGTGTCTTTTCCCCTGGAAAAAAATCATAAGGAAGCTTTCGGGACGAAGCGCCACCGTCTCGAGGCGGAACCAATCTGAGGCTCCGGCGAAGCTGTTCTGCCGAGGAAACATCCCTCCGGGAGGGGGAAATCGTCGCCATCGTCACACCGTCGATCCTCTCACTAAGAGGAGGTCAATCTCCATCAACATCTTCACCGGCACCATCTCCTCTCAAACCCTAGTTCATCTCTTGTATCCAATCTTTGTCTCAAAACCTGAGATTGGTACCTGTGGGTTGCTAGTAGTGTTGATTACTGCTTGTAGTTGATGCTAGTTGGTTTATTCGGTGGAAGATTATATGTTAAAATCCTTTATGCATATTAATATGCCTCTGGTTATGAACATGAATATGATTTGTGAGTAGTTACGTTTGTTCGTGAGGACATGGGAGAAGTCTTGTTATAAGTAATCATGTGAATTTGGTATTTGTTCGATATAATTTGGTATTCCTTTGATATTTTGATGAGATGTATGTTGTATTTCCTCTGGTGGTGTTATGTGAACGTCGACTACATGACACTTCACCATTGTTTGGGACTAGGGGAAGGCATTGGGACGTAATAAGTAGATGATGGGTTGCTAGAGTGACAGAAGCTTAAACCCTAGTTTATGCATTGCTTCTTAAGGGGATGATTTGGATCCATATGTTTCATGCTATGGTTATGTTTACCTTAATTCTTCTTTCGTAGTTGTGGATGCTTGCGAGAGGGGTTAATCATAAGTGGGATGCTTGTCCAAGGAAGGGCAGTACCCAAGCACCGGTCCACCCACATGTCAAATTATCAAAGTAACGAACGTGAATCATATGAGCATGATGAAAACTAGCTTGATAGAAATTCCCATGTGTCCTCGGGAGCGCTTTGCTTTATATAAGAGTTTGTCCAGGCTTGTCCTTTGCTACAAAAAGGATCGGGCCACCTTGCTGCACCTTTTTTACTTTTGTTACTTGTTACCCGTTACGAATTACCTTATCACAAAACTACCTGTTACTGATAATTTCAGTGCTTGCAGAGAATACCTTACTGAAAACCGCTTGTCATTTCCTTCTGCTCCTCATTGGATACGACACTCTTACTTATCGAAAGGACTACGATAGATCCCCTATACTTATGAGTCATCAAGACTCTTTTCTGGCGCCGTTGCCAGGGAGTGAAGCGCCATTGGTAGGTGGAATTTGGTAAGGAAACATTTATAGTGTGCTGAAATTTACTGTCACTTGTTACTATGGAAAACAATCCTTTGAGGGGCTTGTTCGGGGTATCTTCACCCCGACCAGAAGAGCAAAGAGTTGCTCCTCAACCTACTGAAAATATTTACTTTGAAATTCCTTCAGGTATGATAGAGAAACTGCTAGCTAATCCCTATACAGGAGATGGAACATTACATCCCAATATGCACCTAATCTATGTGGATGAAGTTTTTGGATTATTTAAGCTTGCAAGTATGCCCGAAGATGTTATCAAGAAGAAGGTCTTCCCTTTATCTTTGAAGGGAAAGGCATTGACATGGTTTAGGCTATGTGATGATATTGGATCATGGAACTACAACCAATTGAAATTGGAATTTCATCAAAAGTTGTACCCTATGCATCTAGTTCATCTGATCGTAATTATATATATAATTTTTGGCCTCACAAAAGAGAAAGTATCGCTCAAGCTTGGGGGAGGCTTAAGTCAATATTATATGCATGCCCCAATCATGAGCTGTCAAGAGAAATTATTATTCAAAAAATTTATGCTCGGCTTTCTCTTAATGATCGCTCCATGCTCGATACTTCTTGTACTTGTTCTTTTATGATCAAGACTATTGAATTCAGATGGGATTTATTGGAAAGAATTAAACGCAACTCTGAAGATTGAGAACTCGACGAAGGTAAGGAGTCAGGTATAACCCCTAAGTTTGATTGTGTTAAATCTTTTATGGATACCAATGCTTTTCATGAATTTAGCACTAAATATGGACTTGACTCTGAGATAGTAGCTTATTTCTGGAAATCTTTTGCAACTCGTGTTGATCTCCCTATGGAGAAGTGGTTTAAATATCATCCTCCCATTGAAGTGAAAGTAGTAGAACCTGTTAAAGTTGAAGAAAATACTATTACTTATAATGTTGATCCTATTGTTCCTACTACTTATATTGAGAAATCACCCTTTCCTGTTAGAATAACAGATCATGCTAAAGCTTCAACTATGGTTCGTAAGAGTAATGCTAGAACACCTACACCCCCTGAGCAAATTAAAGTTGAACCTAGTATTGCTATGGTTAAAGATCTCTTGGTCGATAATATTGGTTGGCATGTTATTCACTTCTGTGATGAAGCTGCTAGAATTGCTAGACCCGATACTAAAAATAAACATAGACCTGTTGTTGGCATGCCTGTTGCTTCTGTTAAAATAGGAGATCATTGTTATCGTCGCTTATGTGATATGGGTGCTAGTGCGAGTGCAATACCTCATTCCTTATACAAAGAAATTATGCATGATGTTGCACTTGCTGAGATAGAAGATATTGAAGTTACTATTAACTTGCCAATAGATACTATTTCACCAAGTGGGATTGTTAGAGATGTTGAAGTCTTGTGTGGGAAAATTAAATTTCCTACTGATTTTCTTGTTCTTGGTTCCCCACAAGATGACTTTTGTCCCATTATATTTGGTAGACCCTTCTTGAATACTGTGAATGCTAAGATAGACTGTGAAAAGAATATTGTTGTTGTTGGTTTAGGGGATATGTCTCATGACTTTAACTTTGTTGAATTTCATAGACAACCCCATGATAAAGAATTGCCTAGTAAAGATGAAATTATTGGTCTTGCTTTCTATTGTCGTGCCTCCTAATGATCCTTGACCATGAAAATGATATGTTTATGAATGAAACAAGGGAAATAGATGAAGTATTCTTTAAACAGGGACCTATTTTAAAACACAACTTGCCTATTGAAATCCTTGGGGATCCTCCTCCACCCAAGGGTGATCCCATGTTTGAGCTTAAACAATTACCTGATACTTTGAAGTATGCTTATCTTGATGAAAAGAAGATATATCATGTTATTATTAGTGCTAACCTTTCAGAGCATGAAGAAGAGAAATTATTGAAAACTCTAAAGAAGCATTGTGCTGCTTTTGGATATACTCTTGATGATCTTAAGGGCATTAGTCCCACTCTATGCCAGCACAAAATAAAACTGGAGAAAGAGGCTAAACCAGTTGTTGATCATCAACGATGGTTAAATTCTAAAATGAAAGAAGTGGTAAGAAATGAAATACTAAGTTGGATGATGCACTTGGGGATTCCAGATGGAGAAAGGCAATGGACGAAGAATATGATGCACTTATGAAGAACAAAACATGGCATCTGGTGCCAAACCAGAGAGGTAAAAATATTATTGATTGCAAATGGGTATATATAATCAAAAATAAGGAAGATGGGTCCATTGACAGGTACAAGGCACGTCTAGTTGCAAAATGTTTTAAGCAACGCTATGGCATTGATTATGAGGATACTTTTAGTCTTGTTGTAAAAGCTGCAACTATACGACTTGTTCTAGCTATTGTTGTGTCCAGGGGATGGAGTCTGAGACAGCTAGATGTACAGAACACGTTTTTGCATAGGGTTCTGGAAGAGAGGTTTATATGAGGCAACCACCTAGGTATGAAAACAAGCAGACACCTCATCATGTGTGCAAACTTGACAAGGCACTGTATGGCCTGAAACAGGCGCCTCAAGCATGGTACTCTAGGTTGAGTTCAAAGTTGAAACACACATTATTGCATCTAAAGCTGACACCTCTCTATTCATTTACAACAAGGCAAATACTATCATTTTTGTGCTCATCTATGTTAATGATATCATAGTTGCAAGTTCCTGACAGAGTGCCACTAATGCTCTTCTGCACGATCTAGGTTCAGAGTTTGCCTTGAAAGATCTTGGTGACTTACATTTCTTCCTAGGCATTGAGGTTAAGAAGATTCAAGATGGCATAGTATTGAATCAAGAAAAATATGTCACTGAACTTATGACTCGCATGGGAATGAAGGACTGCAAACCTTCACCCACACCATTATCCTCTCCAGAACAACTTTCAGCACATGAAGGGAGCCACTTAAGGAAGAAGAAAGCACAAGGTATAGAAGTGTTGTTGGAGCACTACAATACTTGACTTTGACACGACCAGATATTTCCTTTGCTGTTAACAAAGTATGTCAGTATCTGCATGCTCCTACCTCTATTCACTGGACAGCTGTAAAGAGAATTGTATGGTATGTCAAGCATACTATAGGCTTAGGACTTCAGTTCATACGTTCTAATTCCACACTTGACAGTGCATTCTCTAATGCTGATTGGGCAGGTTGTAGTGATGATAGAAAGTCAACTGGAGGGTTTGCAGTTTTCTTTGGATCTAATCTTATTTCTTGGAGTGTTAAAAAACAAGCAACAGTGTCAAGGTCAAGTACAGAAGTTGAATACAAGTCCCTGGCAAATGCTACTGCTGAGATCATTTGGTTGGAATCTTTGCTTGCAGAATTGGGAATAAAGCAACAACGCATTTCATGCTTATGGTCTG
Organism: Triticum aestivum; assembly: GCF_018294505.1. Classification (NCBI taxonomy): domain Eukaryota; kingdom Viridiplantae; phylum Streptophyta; class Magnoliopsida; order Poales; family Poaceae; genus Triticum; species Triticum aestivum. The sequence goes on along the minus strand of NC_057801.1, from coordinate 649,834,280 downwards.
ATAACTTGGGTGCTACCTATCTTTCTGCTAACCATGTCTTTCATGCTAGGACAAAGCACATTAAGATAGACTTTCACTTTGTACGAGAAAGGGTTGCAGACAAAAAGTTGGAGATACGCTTCATTCCTCCCAAAGATCAAGTTGTAGATGGTTTCACTAAAGCCTTGCCAGTCAAACCATTTGAAGCATTCAGGAACAATCTTAATTTAGGATAGTTGAGATTAAGGAAGGGTGTTAGACATATAGATATATTCTGTTGTAATCTCAAACTCAAGTCTATCTCTATTTCTCTCATGTAACCATCTCGATCTCTCTCTCTCTCTCCCTCTCTCTCTTCTGTAACAGACCGTATCCTAGCGATTGGTCCTTCTTGTACGCCACGGCAAGGGGTTGTTCCAGCCTCAAATCAATATATAGACGCGGCTCCTCCAAGGAGGAGTAGGAACGCTTCCACTATTTCCTTCACACGCGTGCAAGGGGTGGGATGCGTGCGTGTTCTTGGGGCGTGTGTGATTCGTGTGTGTGTGTTGTGCTAGAGTTTGTCCTCTATGTGCGAATATTAGTTGCAACTTTAGGTGGGGAATTGAGGAAGAAACGTTGTAGTCAATGATAAGAGGGATCGGCCTGCAAGAAATTTTGGAGACTACTTTATGGCAATTCTTAGTTGGTGCAGTGCCTCGGCAACATTCATATTATTATGATGCGCGCTTCATAACTTGTATAGCGATCACATACTCCAAACATAGAGGCTCTACTAGAATTGCTTCAAAAACAAAAGGAGAGAGTACCGGAGGATTTGTGGAATGGCCGCATGGTCGTCCGACTTAGAAATGAGTAGAGTCCATGCCGCTTGCTAAGTTGTTCTATAGCTCATGATGCAATGGCTAATAGTCTTACCGATCAAGATAGGGCGACTAATTTAACAGCTAGCTACAGAACAAAGTCGAGCATGTTCTCAGCCAAAAAGAATTAGTAGGCTAGATTGCCCTACGGGCACTATTAAATCCCCATCACCTTGGCAGCTTGGCCTCTAATTACGAATCGGTCCGTGTCACTGTCTGCCCTCTCGAGCGACAGGCAACCACACCGCGAATCTTTTGACAAACTATTCACAAATCACCGCATAAACAACTGAGGATTTGAACGCTATCTCAGACGCTTCTGTGGACTGCGATGACCAACCGACTGCCATGTGTGTCGGGGTGGCATAATTACACAAGACTTGAAGGTGATAGAGAACTTGTACCGCTAGTAGTGTGACAGAAGCAAGCAGCGGAAAATCGATGTGGTTTCGAGTGCTTGGACTCCCGGGTGTGAGCGTCCATTTTTTTCTTGATGTCCAATGATGGTGCCGGTGGAGAAGGGAAACCGGGGGTCGCTCGAGCACACGGCTCCAACGGGCAAAGCACCAAGCACACGACGGATGGGGCCTTGGCGCGCAGCGTGATGGGAGTCCCCGCGCCAAATGGCCCAGACGACCCGAGCGTGCACATGCGCCGATCGGTTTCTGTCGACCGTCGCGGTCTCTCTGGCATCAAGCGGCCAGGATGCGCGACTCGTGCGGTGTGCTACAGACGCACGGGATGGGATCCTGTACGTCTCCAGATAACGGGGTCCCTCCCTCCGTTGGACCGTGACAGGGCATTGCGCGTGTGGACGAACATTCGTGTGGTGGGCGCCGGTTATCTTCCATCCCTCGTGCTGGCACCAGCCCATCATCATCGTCCCGCCGTCACTGTTGCGCTGCTTGCACCAGTCCATCTCTCGCTGTTCCGCGATGGCTGGCTTCCCGGAACGAACCACCACGGGCGGGGAGCCTCGCCGCGTCGGCTCGGGCCCAACAATCGCTGGCCGCATGGGCGACGGGATCCCCGGCCCAGACGCTGTCTCTCCAGGCAGCGAGTAGAGTACGACGGCAGCGGCACAGTGCGAGCCGGGCATGGGGAACCTGAGACCCACTGTTGGCTTGTGAAAGCAAGGCGCACGAGCAGCAGAAGCAGCAGCGACCGATACGATCGGGGCAAGGCAATCATGCCGCTCATTATTAACGGGGGATTGGACGGGCATCGGTGGATTCTGCCGCTGAATCATCCCCATCCCACTCTCTCTGCTAAGCTGTTCTCCTCTCCTCCCATCCCTGAAGACTCTGTCTGATGATGCATGCGGATGCGTCTCTCCAAGGAACAGGCTGGTGTGGTGCACGGCCTGCCTGCCACCTGCCTGTGATGAGTAAACAAATGCATCACTTTGACCTTTGGGCTTCCAGGGGGGTTTTCACCGGGCTTTCGGACGCAAAAGAGGGTAGAACCGGGTCCCCTTTGCTCCATTTTCTAGGGTTTTGGATTTGGAAACCTGGAAAAGGTTCGAGGGGCTAGAAAGCACGCCTTTGTCCTTTTGGAAAAGCGCCGCGGGCGCACTGCATTTCTATGCCTGCAGTTGCACCCTCTTGCTTTCTGCAGCTGTTGAGTTGGGAGTGGGGTTCCAGATTCAGGTAGTAGTGGTGGAAGAGGCAATGTAATAGTAGGAGTACCGAGGAATATGATCAGGATAACAGTGGCCGTCATTTCCAATTGAAGGCGTCGATCCACCCCGACTACTTCTAGGGGGCATCGAGTGAGTGAATCTGAGCTGTGATCATGGCTGTGATGATGGCCTCGGCCAATCCAATCCGGTGGTGGGTCCCGTTGGGACTTGCCACAGGCGCTGTGTCCTGACGTCGACGCCCGGCCCGGCATCTATTCCCGTCCATCCACACCTAACCTAAGCCGGCAGGCGTAGCAGTGGCTACTTCTAATTGATCCCCTGCCTTTCGTTCCCCTTATCTTCTCTTTTACTGACGGTGTTTCCTACTATTGCTACGCTGTTCAGCTAACGTGGAGGGAACATCTGGCTTTCTAGATGAGTATATATAAGCATCTTCCTAGAGTAATGTTCTCAACTCAATGCAGTATATGCAATATTGTCTTTCTTGAGAGGAAATTAGTCTGGTTTGATGTCACATATCGAATAAGCTTTCTATCCTGCCCTGAAACGATGTGGATATAATACAGGCTACCTTCAGAGTCGTGAGAGTACAATACTGTAGTACTGTTCTTTTGAGGGAAAACAGAGTCGAACCGTCCTGAAGGGCGTTGGATATGCCCCTTCCCCACTGCCCTCTGCGTATCGGGGGAAATCCTTGGACTTGTCCGGACAGCAGTGGCGTCGTCGTCGCACTCCTTCTTGAAGGTGTTGCCCGGTTGCAACGCCTCAGAGTGCTAGAAGCGCGGTGGTACTTCTCCGGAGGGTGCAGCGGTTGTCGTCCATCTTTGTTTCGTCATCTGCCGTTGTTGGCATTTATTTCTCTCTCTTTTTTCTTTTGGGCTTATTTGTGCTACGGCCCCAGCAAACTCGTTTTATTGGTTGGTTGCTTTATAATCTAGAACGGTGGCAAACCGGCGCTTGCACGCGCGTTAGCTGGGCTCAGCCCGTTAAGCTCTTCCTTTCGGGTAGTCAAAACGCAAAAAATACGCAATATACACGAATCGAACCAAGGACTCTCTGGTTCAAAGCACACACTGGTAACCACCCCTCGGAGTGCTAGAAGCGCGGTGGTACTTCTCCGGAGGGTGCAGCGGTTGCCGGCCATCTTTGTTTCGTCGATCTGTCGTTGTTGGCATTTATTTCTCTCTCTTTTTCTTTTGGGCTTGTTTGTGTTGCGGCCTCAGCAAACTTATTTTATCGGTTGGTTGCTTTATAATCTAAAACGGGGGCAAACCGGCGCCTGCACGCGCGTTAGCTGGGCTCAGCCCGTTAAGCTCTTCCGTTCGGGTAGTCAAAGCGCAAAAAATATGCAACATCCACGAATCGAACAAATGACTCTCTGGTTCAAAGCACACATTGGTAACCACCCCGCCACAGGACCTGGATGCGCTATGTTACATCACTTCTTTTACATATAATCTTTTATTTCCTTTTTCTGTTTTCTGTTTTTTGTTTTCTTTTTTTTCTTTTTTTTCTTTTATCTTTTTTCTTTTTCCTTCATCCTAATTCGTTGTTTTTGTTCAAATCCATCAAAAAAAAGAAAAATTGATGAACTTTTGAATGATTTTTTTTCTAATTTCATAAACCTTTTTTACAAATTTGATTAACTTTTTTCAAATCTGATGAACTTTTTTACAACCCGATGAACTTTTTTCAAGAATGATGAATTGTTCCTTCAAATTTGTGAACTTTTTTCATAATCGATGAAATATTTTTTTCAAACTTGGTGAACTTTTTGTCAAAATCGATGAACTTTTCTTGAAAACGATGAACCTTTTTAACTTTTTCCAAAATCGATGAACTTTTTTATGTTTGTGAACTTTTCTTCAAATATGATGAACTATTTTTCAAAATCGATGAATTTTTTTTAAGTTTGTAAAGTTTACTCTCAAAATCGGTGAACAATTTTAAATTAACGATTTAAAAAAATTTAGGAAATCTAAATGATAAATAAATAACACGGGTATACGTACATGTGCTGTTAGCGCTATTGATATCACACTTGTCATCGAGTAAGGCTTGACTTGTGAGCGGTGCGAGTTCGATTCCTGAAGCAGCTCTGTTTTTAGCATTTTTCTGTCGATTTTTTTTCGCTACACTTTCCTTCGCGGCCCGGCCCAACAATGCTCTCTAGCGGGCGCCAGCTACCTGTTCGGGCACTTAAGCCGCCGAACAGGAACTCCCATTTTCTTTTCATACTGTAGACGTTTTTAATAGGTTTTCCACAAAAAACAAAACCGGCCATAGTAGATTTTTTTCACAAAATCATCAAAAATAAAAACGTGCTTGTTTAATGTTTGCAAACATTTAAAAACAATTGAAAAAATTAAAAGAAGAGGAGAAATGTAAAAATTTCTGATTTTTTTCGAAAATACTTGAAATTTAAAAAACATTTAAAAATACTTTTATTACACATGAGTGTTTTATAAAAAAAATGAAAATATTTTTAAAATTATCTGAACAGTTATTCCCAAAAGTAAACTACTGAAAAATAAAAAAAGAAAACAAATAAAACTCGAAAAACAGATATAGAAAACAACAGATGAAAGTACAAAAAAAATTAGATTCCAGTATTTTTTCAAATTCATGAATGTTTTCCAAATTTGCAAACATTTTTGGAGTTTGCCAACGTTTTTCCAAACTCCCGCAGATTTTTCTTATTTGATAATATTTTTTAATTCCGGTTTTTTTTCAGAATTGTGTACATTTTTCAAAATCGTGCAATGTTTCGAAATATGTAAGAAAGAATAACCTCGTGATTATTTCCCAGGCTGGCCAGGCCACCAGAGAAGGGACGTGCCAGATGCGGTCGTATCGCTAACTACGAGCGATACATATCTCATTACCTGGATGGTCGGTACAAAGCTCAGGAAGGCCTATTCTAGACCTCATGCCGCAATTCAGGTCTGCCTATTTTAACGCATTGTGCACCAAAATGTCCATCAAATGCACAACCGAATTTGATGGACAGAGCGGACAGAGTAGTTTTTTTTGTTTCAAAATCATCAAAAATAAAAATGTGTCATTTAAATTTTGTAAATATTTGTAGGAGAAATGAAAGAGGAATATCTTAAAATTCTGTGAACATTTTTTTGAAAATTTGACAATATTTTTTTACAAGAAATTTTAAGCATGAATATTTTTCAAACCTTTCGTGAATATTTTTGTTAAATCTGTTTTTTAGTTAAGAAGTTACTGGAAAATAAAAATAAGAAAAAACAAAACAAAACTCGAGAAATAGATATAGACAACTGCCGATAAAAATCCCCAAAAAATCAAGATTCCTAACCTAGTTAAATGGGCTGGCAAAGATGAAGTAACAAAGAAAACAAAGAACAATAACGTAGCTAAATGCCTCGGCACAATTCAACCGCTGGCCCCCAAAATTCTGCCTGGGAGGAGGGGGAGCTCCTCATATGGGACGTTAATTACATCTTGTAGGCGGTGCGACACAATAGGGGGCAACCCGAGCGGGCTGGCCCATTGGATGGCACCGTAGCGAGCGGCGTAAAAGTGATGCACTAGCCAAAAATCAAACTCACGACCCATGTAGCCGGCCATCGGAACTGATCAGTGCTTCTAAATAATAGGCACTGTGAACATTTAAGAATTAAATGCGGTGGCATATTAAAAAAAATCAAACATGTGATGACAAATGCGAACAATGTTCTGAAATACTATACAATGTTTTAAAAATATGAACGATTGAATTTTTGTAAAATTTAAGAGCGGGATTTTTGTGCATTTGTGAACAAATTTTGAAAATAGGAGCATTTTTTAAATTCTAAGCTGCTTTTTTCAGAGCGATTAGTTTTCAAATTCCTGAATATTTTCTGAATTTTGGAACATATTTAGAAGTGGGATTTATTTTCTGAATTTCCATACAAATTTCGAAGACCGAGCCAAATTTTGAAATTCTTATTTGTATTAAATGCTTAAAATTAGAAAAAATTGATTATTTGGAACAGAACATTTCTTGAATTTTTTAGATAATTTTGGAAAGGAGAACGTTTATTGAACTTCCTGAATTATTTTTTTTGCAGAAATAGAAATGCAATGTAAAAAAATTAAAAGGTAAAAAAAATGTTCAAGAACCGGATTCGGGAGTTACAAATGCCAAATGCCAATATTACCTCCCAATCCATACATCCAAATGCGGCGTTAGCAGATTCAAGAAACCGGATTCACGCCAAATGCCAATATTACCTCCGAATCCATACATCCAAACATAGCGTTAGTAGATTCAAGAAACCGGATTCACGCCTCACTGGCTCACTGTTAAACGGGCTGGCCCAGTTTAGCGCTCGCTAGCTATTGAACGTGCGAGCCTAGTTTAGCACTCACTCGTTTAGGCTTTGTGCGAAAGGTTGACAAAATGGGATGGGCTCCTAGCTAAGGTGCAGGGTTTCTCTCTTCTTCCTGAGAATGATTTGGTCTCATGGTCCCTCACGAGCTTAGGGAAGTTCTCGATCCAATCCCTTTATAACAAGTTGACCGAGAGACCGACGCTCGACATAGCTAGGGGGCTATGGAAAGCGTCCATCCCCTTGAAGATCAAAGTTTTCCTATGGCAACTTTTTCGCGATCGCCTCCCTTCTTCTAACAACATTGCCATTAGACATGGCCCTTCGGATGGCTCTTGCGCGCTCTGTGGCCAGCATGAAGATGCCAACCACATCTTTTTCAAGTGCCATCTGGCCCGCTTTGCCTGGAGTGCCGTCCGTACGGCTTTCGATCAGACTTGGAATCCCAATTCAGCTGCGGACCTTCGTAGGATCCTTCTAGCGCAGCGGGGTAGTTTCGGACGTGTGCTGTGGCGCTGCGTAGGGGCGCTGTGCTGGTCTCTTTGGACCATCCGCAATAAGATGACAATCGAACACAAGTTCCCTAACCATCCTGCTGACATTATTTTCAAATGCCATGTGTTCCTTCAGACATGGACTCCGTTGGGGAAACGACGTGATGCAGATCGGACGCTGGAGGCCATGGAGCGGATCCGCATGATCCAGGTGGAAGCCCGTGCCTAAGTTGATGCTTTTGGAGCTATTTTGGCGCTACATTTGTCTGGCTACCTGTCGACCTACTAGTTTATGTTCTCTCCCCAGGCTGCGGCCAGTTGCATGTTCCGTACTTTTGGCTTCGGCCTATGTTTTTTCCTTTTAGCTTGGTATTCCTGTTTGTACTCCTTGAGGATGCTGCCTGCTGGTGGACTTTATTAATTTAAAGCCGGACGCATCGTGCGTCTTCGTTCTAAAAAAAAGGTTGACAAAACCACACAATAAACGTCGTATAGGAAACATGAATTTGAGGCAATCAAACTTTCGATAGGAAAAACCTTGAATTTATTTATCGTGTCCGTCCCAATTAATGGTTGTTTGGCTTATTTATTTATTTTCATCACGACGCACTTTCCTCTAAAAAACCAACAACTGCTGGCTCAATAAAAATAAATTAATTGTTGGTCCGGGTTTAAAAATTATTCACATATTTTAAAAAATTATTAATACCTTCCATAAAAGTTTGTGAATTTTAAAAACTTTCCTTGATAGTAAAAAATTATCAGTAATATTTAAAAAAATCAGTAGTTCTAAAAATGTTCACAAATTAGGAAAATATTCAGAATGTTCACGAATTTAAAACTGTTTATAAATTTAGAATAATTATTTGTTTAATATTCAAAAAATAATTTAAGATAAAAATGGAAAATCAGAGAAAACACTTTTTAAAAACTTGAATAAAGAAGTGAAAACCTCGAAAAAGGAAACTTAACGAAAACGAGTTCACAAGAAAAATGAAAATGTTACTCCCTCTATTCCTAAATATAGGGTGTATAGTTTTTGGTGCGCGAATTAAAGAACGCATGTGGAGGAAAAAATTCACAAAATTTGAGCAAGATTACACCTGACTAATTGACATGAGAAAATAGAGGAGCTTGCCTCATATAAGGAAATGTAATCAAATTCCTAAAATAATTATTCAAATGTGTGGTGCAACACAATACACCTTATATTTCGGATTTTTTTCTCAAAAATATATACATGTTATATCAAGGAACGGAGGGAGTACAAAATAGGAATATCCAAAAGTAAATCCAATGGCTGAAATCGGGCGAAGATGTACCATGTTACTGTTGATGGGTGCGCAATTCAGGAATATCCTATTCGACACATTTTACATCGAACAGTCGACCTTTTGCACAGAGATTGTTCTGGTATATTTGGTTTTTCCATCTGGTATATTTGGTCAAAACTTATCAATATGGGATCTAATTTTAAAGATCTCGTCACCTGAAATCAAATAATGAAAGCAGGTCAAAATTGGGACGTACTATTTAAGAGATAAAACATTTTTAATTAATGGATGTTCGAAAAAAGGGAAAACTCCAAAGTTGCGACAAGCAGCGCACATGTAGCGCGCCACTTATCGCAACCTGAGGAGTGAGGAGGTGGAAGTGATGTTTGGAAGGACTACTCCTTAATTAGTAGTTTCGTGTTTTGGGAACCAACTAGAGATTCCCAGCTGTTTTTTTTCTGGTTTTGGACCTTGATCCGGTTTCGGTTTCCATTTTTTTTCTGTTTTTTTCTTCTTTCTTCTATCTTTTCTGTTTCCCTTTTTTCTTTTCTGGTTCTTTTTTATTTTTAAATTTAATTTCTTTTTTTAATGTTCATGTCTCAAAAATTGTTCGGAAACTTAAAAAACTTCGTGCTTTTAAAAAACGTTCATTTTTTTAGAAAATGGTCGTGTTTTCAAAAATTGTTCATGTATAAAAAAAATCGCATTTTAAAAAAATATTTTGGGAATTTCAAAAATTGTTTGGAATGTTTATTTTTTATTTTTTTTCATAATTTTAAATAATGACCAAGGTATCAAAAAATGTTCTATTTTGAAAAATTGCTCACAAATTACAAAAAAATTATTGTTTTCCGATTAATGTTCATGTATTGTAAAATTGCTCGTGGTTCGAATTTGTTTGGGATTTTCAAAATTGTTCTCCATTTTGGAATTTGTTCTAAAAATTCAAAAGGTGTTCATGATTTTAAAATTTGTTCCCGTTTTGGAATTTTATTCAAAAATTTGGAAAATGTTCATATTTATTAAAAAAAAAGTTCATAAATTTCACAAAGTGTTCGCCATTTCAGAAAATTGTTCGAGTTTGTCAAAATGTTTCATAATTTTGAAAAAATACTCAAATTTTGGAATATTGTTCGGGATTCTTTCAAATAGTGTTAAGTCTGCTACCGCTGTTTAGTTTTGAATTCTCGCGATGCATTTTTGTCATGAGTCCTCTTTTTGTCGTAGTGGCTAGCGACGAGCGCACTTGAGCAGGTAGTCCTGGGTTCGATTCCCAGGAACTACAAAGCGCGTGATAGGTAAACTATTTGCCACAGAATGCGACACATAGGAGCCGCGATTCATACCATTTTGCCTCTTCTAAAGTGGGGAACTCCTATTCTCTCGCTAGCAGATGGATCTTTAACATGGGCTAGACCCAACTAACTCGACGTTGTTTAGTCTGAATAAAAATTGGTTGAACAAACAAGCACTTTAATAGCTCTGAAAAATGTGATTTGATGGATTAAAAAATTTTATTAGACAAAAATATGAATTTCAAAAATGGTCATGATTATTTTTAAAGTGGAGACAAATTTAAAAAATCAAGTATTTAAATAATTTTTAATTGATTTTTAGAAAAGTTCACAATTTCAAAAAAAATATTCATGATATGTTCTCATATTTTAAAAAAACTTGATGGATTTAATGATTTTTTCAGAAACTGTAAAATGTTAATGACATTTAGAAAAACATGCATGAATTCTAAAAAACATGTTTTTTATTAAAAAAATACCATGAATTAGAGAATACTTATGAATTATGAAAAAAGGTGTGCATGGTGGAAAAAACCAATGGAGAAATATAGGGAAAAGGAAAAGCCTAAAATAAAAAAATGGTAGAACAGATATACCCGTGCGTCAATTAGCTACACTTATGGGCCGACCAATCACATATTCCTTGCGCGATTTCTAGGGTTTTGCCACCATCCTTCACAATAGGTGAAAATATAGGATTTCCCCCCAAAGTGAGACGTCACTAGGTTTCCCGCGGGAAGGATTAGTCGAACGGTGATGGCAAGACTAGCAAAGCTTTGTTATCATACTCTCGGACAAAGATCAAACTCTTACCCATGAACAAAAACACCTCGTTCGACTCCCTTAAAATAGTCCTAGTATTGAACAATTGAAATTAGTTTCCAAAAGATATTATTGTTCGATTGCCACAAAAATGAAAATTCTAAATTCTAAACCAAAATTGTCGAATATATGAAATCCATGGTTATAATAAACAATATGTGATTATCCTGCCACTATGTTCTGAAAATAAAGGATCCAGATCACCAACATTCTGTTATGTGATATCTTTTATTTCTCCCAAAATCTTTGATAAGGAAAAGAGTAAACTATATTGAAGGAGTTTTCTAGGATGTCATCTAGAGAGATTATAATTGTGCCCTCTAGGAGGAATCTCACGCATCCGTGATTTCTGACCCTCCGATCTGACCTTTGAACTCTACTAGCCGTTAGATGCAAGCCTCTAATCGCCCACAGCCCTACAAACTTGGTTGGCTTGCTGCTACCATAACAAAAACATAGGCATCTCATTGATTGGTCCTGCTACTTGGCCTCTAACCGCTCGGTGGAGGTCGTTGTCCTGCCACGAAGGAAAAAAAGAACCTAGCCAGGTGATGTGAAGGGGCATCGATGCAGCAGCGCCGCCTAACAATTTTCCATCCGGTCGATCATGGTGGTGTCCGTTACTGGCAGTTCACCTCCTTCTCCTTTACTCATTCAACCCTACTTATTCTATCTTCCATTGCTAATTGCTTTCCCGTTCATGCCACTTCCAGATACATTGTCATTTTGAATCACAACTCCTCAGTGCATGTCAAAGGTGAGGAAGGAAAGAAGAGGGGGAGATAGGAGCCTCTCCAATCTTGTGTCACAATGTCGCACAAGTGGAGTAAGGTTACCATCCCTTTCTCCAGTTCCGGGCTCTCCCATCGGTGGTGGCTGCCCAACAAACCTCCTCTTCCTCACCGGTGGGGTGAGCTGATTTGGGGGTTGTTGCTTGACTGGTTAGCCTCCTTATCGGATATGAAATATTTTTTCTGAAACGTGTTCCCATTCATGCTTAGAACCAAAAATGATGGTAGTGCTAGGGACAATTGATAGAGCAAGCTCCTCATCCATATTGGAAGTGCGGGCTATTTTCATTTTTTGTGCTAGAGAGCTGAGTCCGTTCATGCCTCGGTGTTGTCCAGCTTGAGGCCTAGGCTGCCTCCACAGGCACAATACCATAAAGTGTGACGAGAAGCAGTAGCACCAGTCAGGCGATGCCAGCCACAGAGAGAATATCACCCATATAGAAGGTGGTTTCTCATTTATCCATGCCATTTCTTTACAAAAATCACTGAGCTGTGTTATCCTTAGATAAATCGGAAAGAAAGTGAAGACTGAAGAGGAACAAATTAAATTTTATGACAGAGGATGTCGGCGTTCTGGGACCGGAGGTACCCAGACCCGATTGCCTACGGCCCAGAGCGTGGCTTCACCAACGGCCCGGCGCGGCCCAACTCCAAGGCTTCACGAGCAAGACCCTCGTGAGGGCCCCCGCCTCGCGAGGCGAATGACATCGAGACGTCCCGAGGAGCGGCCTCGCGAGGCTGCCTCCCGAAGAGTGGACATCTCTAGGCAGGCACCCCGCCTCGCGAGATGCGTGGTGATGTGAGCCATGACGACCAAGGCCAGCAGGGCGCCAGCGGACGCAGTCCAGGACAGTTGCCTCTTTGGTTCTAAGGAGGCAAGGACGTAGGCGGGTTCCCAAGGAATCCTCCAAAGGTTTCCATTCCAGTGCAACAAGACCAAGACCACGAGCTCGGCAGGACGGAGGTCATCACCGAGCCCACCACTGCGTCATGACTAGAAGCTTTGCAGACGAAGACCACCTTTAGTCGGGATAGGGTGTACTCCTATCCCCCTTCAAAATTGGCCATTGTGGTATACCTTCCCACCTAAACTATGAGGGGAGAGGACCAAGGCCACTATAAATATAGGTTAGTCTCCACCATAGAGAGGGATCAAACCCTTCTACCATTGAGCTCTCCCGAGGCAGCTCACACTTGTACTAGTTCATACTCATCCTCCTCACGAGGCAATCCACCACAAAGCAGGAGTAGGATTTTACACCGCAAGGTGGCCTGAACCTGGGTTAATACCATGTCCACTTCTTCTTCCCGCTCGTTCGAACCCGTCAAAGCTAGGCCATGAGGTGGTGAGCAGCGAGCGGTAGCGAGGCAAGATCCTTCGTTCATGCCCAGAGTTCGAACCTTGTTTGGGTCCGTGGAGCCTCGGTTCTGACATTTGGCGCTCCAGGTAGGGGTGTGTCGAAGTTCTTCCTTCCGCTCCGCTCAGTCCTCGCTTCGCCGCTCCCATGACCGATGTTGTCCGCCCTGCCTCTTGATCTGCCATTCTTGGGAACACTACGGGTTGCCCGGCCTTCACTCCTGACCTGCATCGAGTGCGGTGGCTAGTGAGGTTCATGCCGGTGTCGCCTCCGCGCTATGATGGTGTAGCGGACCCCGAGGAGTTCCTCCAGCTATATGCCCAGGGCATCCTGGCGACGGGCGGCAACGACAAGGCCATGGCGAACTGGTTCCCTCTGGCCCTCACAGGAGTTCCACGTCCTTGGCTCCGCAGCCTCCCGGAAGCCTCGGTGTCCTCTTGGGAAGAGCTCCGCAGTCAGTTCATCGCATGCTTCGCGGCTCCGGTGCCCCACACGGTCGCTTGCATCCTCGATGGGTCCCAGGCGCCTGCATCTAGTCGACACACCAAGAAACTTTTCCGCCAAGCGGGCGCCGCTCGACCTCAACCTGAGGCCTTGCGGAGCCACATGTGACCCGAGGTCGACATCACCTTCGACTCCAGGGATCACCCCAAACCTGTGGCCACTACTGGTGTCCTCCCCATGCTATACATGCCCACCATCAACAATGTCCCAGTCACCAAGACCCTCATCGATGGCGGCGTCGGCCTCAACGTCCTTTCCACGGAGAACTTTGACATGCTTCAAGTGCCTTATGACCAGCTCATGCCCACTGGGCCGTTCTATGGGGTGACCAAAGACTCTGCCACCCCCCCGGGGCAGGTGCACCGCCCCGTCACCTTCGGCACCCACAAAAACTACCGCACCGAGTTGATCGACTTCGACATGCACATCGGCCTCCCTTAGAACGCCATCCTGGGATACCCTACCCTCGCCAATTTCATGGCGGTGACCCATCCGGGATACAACGTCATCAAGATGCCAGGCAGCAGCGGCGTCATCACCGTGGCTGGGAATAGGAAGGATGCGGTTCGAGCCCTCAGGCTCGCCTATAGGGATGCGAAGGCCTCATGTTCAGACACCGAGGGCACCCCGGAGGCTCCAGAGGCTGCGCCTGCGAGGAAGAAGCAATTGTTCTCCTAGGACCGCACCGAGACAAAGAAGGTGCCTGTCGACGACAGCAACTCGAGCCCCACCTTCACCATCGGCGCCAGCCTCCCCCCGGAGCAGGAGGAGGTGCTTGTTGGCTTCCTCCGAGCGAATAAGGACATGTTTGCATGGAAGGCGTCCGATCTGGTTGTGTGCCCCAATGCCCGCCCAGTAAACCAAAAGGCATGGCGTCAGACACAAGAGAAGCAGGCGTTCATTGTCCAAGAAGTCCACAAGCTACATGAAGCAGGGGTCATTCGAGTGGTGCGGCATCCGGAGTGGCTAGCCAACCTAGTGGTTGTTCCCAAGAAGGGCGGAAAGGAGTGCATGTGCGTCGACTTCACGAGCCTCAACAGGGCTTGCCCTCAGGATCCCTTCTCGCTCCCACGCATCGACGAGATCGTGGACTCTACCGTGGAGTGCAATCTATTGTGCTTTCTGGATGCATTCTCGGGCTATCACCAGATCAAGATGGCGGCGCAGGACATCGAGAAGATAACCTTCATTTCCCCGTGCAGCGTGTACTGCTACACCTGCATGCCCTTCGGGCTAAGGAGCGCTGGTGCCACCTTCCAGCGGCTAACGCACATCGCGCTGGGGCCGCAACTGGGGAGAAATGCAGAGGCGTATGTCGACGACATCGTGGTCAAGTCGCGTGCGGCAAGAACCCTGGTCGAAGACCTGGAGGAAACATTCGCCAACCTGCACAGAGCGAATCTGAGGCTTAACCCAGAGAAATGTGTTTTTGGGTTCCCATCCGACAAGTTGCTTGGCTTTCTTGTCTCACATCAAGGGATTGAGGCCAACCCCGAGAAGGTCAAGGCAATTGAAAGGATGCGCCCGCCTCAGACCCTCAATGAAATGCAGAGCTGGTGGGGTGTGTGACTTCCCTGGGGCGCTTCATCTCAAGGCTTGCCGAGCGCGCCCTGCTGTTCTTCAAGCCAATGAAGAGAAAGGGCTCATTTGAGTGGACACCAGAAGCGGCGGCAGCCTTTGAAGACCTCAAGAGGTACCTCACGAGCCCGCCCATCATGGTGGCGCCCCGCTCCCGCGAGCCCTTGGTGCTCTACTTGGCTGCCACCCTGCATTCGGCCAGCACGACGCTTGTAGCAGTCCAGGAAGAGTGCGCCAGCGCCAGAATGGGGCCAGACGGCCCGCGCGAGGTCGTGGAGTCCCTCGAGCACTCGTTACCGTAGGACGTCGCCCCTGGGCCCCCGCCCCTTGGTTGCCTGACGAGGCTCTCGGGCCCCGTGCGCCCCGCGCAAGGCAAGCCGCCGCCCCGTGCCTCATCGAGCATCCGGTGTACTTTGTCAGCATGGTACAATGGGATGCGCGTGTGCGCTACCCTATGCAGTAGAAGCTCCTCCTTATGCTCCTCCTCACTTCAAGGAAGCTGCGCCACTATTTCCAAGTCCACCCAATCAAGGTTGTCTCCGCATATCCCTTGGAGAAGGTACTGCGCAGCCCCAACACTGTTGGCAGAGTCCTGAGTGGAATATCGAGCTACAAGCCTTCTAGCTAAAATTCAGTACAACCAGGGTCATCAAGGGGCGGCACTCGCTGACTTCATGGCGGAGTGGACGGATACTCACGACCAAGGGCTGAGCGAGGACCAGTCCCTCGTGCCTGGCGATGAGGCGCCCAATGGTTGGGTCAAGAACTTCAACGACGCCTTCGCGCCGTGGGGCGCGGGAGCTGGGGTCGTGCTCGTTTCCCCGACCAAGGACAAGCTCTACTATGCTGTCTAGCATTGCTTCCAGGGCAGCGACAAGGTCTCCAACCATATTGCGAAATACGAGGGCTTGATCGCCGGGCTCAAGGCCACGACCACTCTGGGGTCAAGCGCCACACCATCAAGGGCGATTCCCAGTGACTCATCAACTTCTCCAACAAGGAGTACAAACCAAATGACAAGCACATGGCGGCATGCTTGGAGGAGGTACATAAAATTGAAAAGCGCTTCTTGGGCTTGGAGTTGCAACACGTCTCGCGCGGCGCAAACAGGGAAGCAGACGACATTGCCAAGAAGGCATCTCGCCGCGAGCCCCCAAAACCCGGCGTCTTCGAGGAAAGGCTCTTCAAGCCGTCGGCTGCGCCCCGGTCGTAGGCCCGATGCTGCTCCAAGAGGAGCCGCTGCCTGCGCCACTCATGGGCGCCCGGTCTGCGGCCTAACCTCAGGAGCCCGCCTGCTCCTGGGGTTGGAACCTCAGGAGGGCAATTAGACCAAGGAGCTCAAGGCATACCTGCTCCGCGACATCTTGCCGGAAAAGGAGGAGGACGTGGAGCGTGTGGCTCGTCAGGCCACTGCCTACTGCTTGCAGGACGGCGAGCTATACCACACGCGTCCTAACAATGTCTCGCTATGATGCATTTCAGAACATCAAGGGCACGAGCTGGTCGCCGATATTCATGGGGGAGATTGTGGGCCCCATTCCTTGTCGCGCACTCTCGTGGGCAAGGTGTTCGGCAGCGGGTTCTACTGGCCTATGACGCTTCACGACGCCACCGAGCTGGTTCGGTCTTGCGAGGCTTGTCAATTCCACACGAAGTAGATTCACCAACCAACGCAGGGGCTCCAGACAATTCCGCTCTCATGGCCCTTTGCAGTCTGGGGGCTGGCTATACTAGGGCCACTACTAGAATCAGGATGTTTGCCGTTAGCCAGCTGAGGGCAAAGAATGTCTTTGCCATAAACTTAAAGAAAACTAATGGCAAAGGATGAGCTGACGGCAAATGTCATGTTTGCCATCGGCCAGCTCTTTGCCGTCGGCTAGCGGACGTCATAGAAGCTTTGTCGTCATCTAGGAGACGACAAAGAGGGAGGGTGGCCCACTAGCGAGAACCACCTAATGGACACTTTCTTTGCCATCTGCTAGCAGATGCAAAGCTTCGTCGTCGTCTGCTAGCAGACGTCAAAGAAAGTGGCCAAACTAACGTCTGTTAGCTAGGCTTTTTGTCGTCTGCTAGCAGATGGCAAAGAACTGTGCCCTAACTAAAATGCCAACAACGCCTGTGCCCCATCTCTCTCTTCCCTCTCTCTCTCTCCGCCTCGTGCCGAAGCCGCTGCCCCGGGCCACCCCGCCCCCGTGACGCCGCCGCCCCACGCCACCCCTGTCGTCATGCCGCCCCGGCGACCCCTCCTCCGCCCCGCGCCACCCCTGTCGCCGCCCCGCCCCACCCCGCCCCCATGCCCGAGCCGCCGCCGCCCCCGTCGCCACGACGCCCCCCTCCTCCATCCCGGTGGCCCCGGTGCCCCTCTCCTCCACCATCGTGGCCGCTTTGGCGCCTCCTCCTCCACTCGGTCGCCCCGATGCCCCTCTCCTCCACCACCGCGGTCGCCCTGCCGCTCTGGCACCCCCCTCCTCCACCCTCCCGCCCCGACGCCCCTCTCCTCCACTATCGCGGCCGCCCCGCCGCTCCGGCGCCCCCTCCTCCACCTGGCCACCCCGGCGCCCCTATCCTCCACCCCCGCGGTCGCCCCGCCGCTCCGGCGCCCCCTGCTCCAGCGAGACCTCTTGTATTTTTCTTCTGTTTTTAGATTTAGTTTAGGTTTAGTTTAATTTAGGCTTGGTTTAGTTTAGGTTTACTTTAGGTTTTGTTTCTGTTTTTTAAGTTTTGGTTTACATTTAGTTTACTTTAGGTTCAGTTGAAGTGATTGGTAGGCCTAGTGATTGTGCGATTCTGTGATCCTATCCAGTAAAATTTATATGCACACCTCATATGAATCTATGATCATATCCAGTAAAATTTATATGCATGTTCCACTCCACTGTCTACACATTTACTTAGTAATACTACCAAATACTGAAGTTTTGCTATGTATAACGTTGCTACATGTGTTTTTGTCTATATAGAATTGCATTCATTTCTTCTTCTAGACATGAACCAGCTCTTGCATGGAACTGAATTTGATACATTTGTGTAGTAAATGAGTATGTTAGCATTTCACCTGGCTTGTAATCAAATTTTATTACTGCTAATGTACCTCAAGTTTATTTGTCGATGAGATGCCCGAGTCTTGGTAGTTTTGAAATCCCTATTAGTTGAAACATGAGCACTACAAAGTTTCATATCTATGATCAATTTGTTGACAGACCCTCATCTTGGTAGAATTTCTCTTGCTGGCATATGCTTATTTCTTTTGGTTCTCTTTTTCATGTTTGTTTAGCTGATGCTCATGATGTCGCTGTTGTCGTTTTTTTGTCTCAGGGTCTAGTCGTTCTGATCTCCTACTTCAACAATGATTAAGGTAATGTGATGTCGTACTTGTTCTGATTTGCATACAAAGTAAATTGATTTTAGGACATTGCGCTTAGTTTCTGATTAGAGGTATGTTTGTTTACATGGTGTGTGTCAATCTCAAAATAGCAGACAAAACATGACAACGGGAAAATCCACATACCAAGGATAGGTCACCTGCCCTCATCAAACATCTTGTACATTCTCAAAATGTGTAATAGTAAATTGTTCAATTTAACTACTACAACTTCTGCATTTTATGAGTGATATTTTTGTGTATCTTTATATATTGATATTTTTGTGTATCTTTGTATATGAATTCGTAAGGCTTATGGTGTCATGAAGTACTTATCATCATGTGAAAATTTCATTAATCATTCACAAACTTAATTTCTTCCAGTAATCATGTGTCCGTTGTCTAGTCCAAAATCTATACTGAAATTATATTAACTTCCAAGTAATCCCGGTCCATAATGATTTTTACTGGAATCTCATACATGGAAGATTGAGGCACAGAATAACAGGTCTAAGGGTATATCTGAGCATATACCACTATATAGATTGCTCCCTTGAGATTTACTTTTATGCCTATATATCAATCTTAACATATATAGAAGCTAAAGATGGCGAGGATATATATTCTCTTACATTTGATGATCAAGAATATATGGAATAACATGCTACTAATAAATCTTGCGCTCAGCTCTAGTATGTCAACCTAGGGCCACCTAAAATATTTTTAGATTACTATGCTCTGTTTTTCAACATTTTCAGTTTTCTTTCATGTCTAAAGAAATCCCTAGTTTTGAAGGGTGCCAATTGCCATTGCCAACTAACCTACCAAATTAATTAAGTGTTGTTGATGTTGTTGAGCACAAGTGCATTGCTTTTTTTTTCTTTCTCAGTTTTCTTTCATGTCTAAAAACTTGGCTATGTTCCAACTATGTCCATTTATCAAATATGATAGAGTTGAATTATAGCCAAGTTGGAGTAGATATGCATATGGTACATTTATCAAATATGGTTCTAGCCGTGTTTATAGATATGGTTCTAGATACTAATTGGTCTCTTCTGCTGCTTATCAGAGATGGGGGGAGGCCGCCACCACAAGCTGCGCTCTGCCACACTGGAGTATGACTTGGAAGGTTCCGAGTTCTTCATGATCATACTTGAGAATTCCTCCAGGAGGCAGGTATATAAAAGGAGAGATCTCCCCTTCACCCATCTCTTTATCCTAACTCTGTTGTTTGCTACATCATTCCTTGACCCACGCTGCAGAGGCTACCTGACACTTTTATGAAGATGCTGGACGGCCATCGGTCGAAGAATGTGAAGCTGCGACATGACGACAGCGGGCTTCGCAGGCTGTGGGATGTGGAGGCGGTGTTCAGGTACGACCACATGTACCGGTGTCATGGCTAGGAGTAATTCGAATGTGCCTACGACCCGTGGCATGGGTACTTCCTTGTCTTCAGGTACGACATCAACGCCATGCTCACCATGAAGGTGTTCAACATGACTATGTGCCGCATGCGCTACCAGGACGACGATGATGCCAGTATGATCTGCCTCTGCTTCCTCTCCATTTGGCTTTGTCTCACACCGATTCTTAAAAAAACTTTGTTGCATTTGGTCTGGCCATGGGAGCAGCAACAGAGACTTTGGCTACAGCAAAAGCAGCAGTGACTCTGGCTACAGAAAAAGCAGCAGCGAGGATGAGGAGGAACAGAGTGGGGAAGAAGAGGAGCAGAGCGGGGATGACCTCGCGATGGTGGTGGCTAACGATGGCCACACGATGGTGGTGGCTGACGATGGCCTCGCGACGGTGGTGCCTAACGATGACCTAGCGACGGTGGTGCCTGAAGATGGCCTCGCGATGGTGGTGGTGCCTGATGATGACCATGCGATGGTGGTGGCGCCGGCGATCCCAAAGCTAGTATTCTTCTTATTCTAACTTTCATCTTTCCTAATTTGCAGATATGTTGGAAACTTGTTTTGGATATGTATGTATGATATGTTGTTGGAAACCATTATATGTTGGATATGTAGTTGGAAACTTTTATGTTGGAAACTTATTGTTGGTATGCTTGTTGAAATTATTTTGAAATGTGTATATATATATATATATCTATGAAATTCTGTCAAATTGAATGAATTTAAGAAAAAACAGAAAAAATAGGGGCTATACAACCACTTTGTCATGCGCTGGCAGACGGCAAAGGTCTTTGCCGTCAGCCAGCCGACCGCAAAGCTGACACATGGCAGCTACCTGTGCAACCTGGGGTGCACTGGGCTGGCCTATTTGGCAGCTTTGCCGTCAGTTGGCTGATGACAAAGACATTTGCGTCTATGCCGTCTGCCAGCTGATGACAAAGCACGCCGTTAACCCCTTAACGGGCCTAAGCTTCCACGTGCACCGTCCAGGCTCTTTGCCGTCCGCCAGCAGACGATAAAGGCCTTTGCATCTTTGCTGTCCGCCAGCAGACGACAAAGAGGCCTTTGCCATAGCTTATTCAGCCGAACATGTTGCTGTCCTCCAGGCATTCCTTTGCGGTCAGCCATGGCGGAAAACAAAGTGCCTGATTCCAGTAGTGGACCGTTCCCTTGAGCGGCAGGTGGCTACCGCTACCTCTACGTTGCCATCGACAAGTTCACCAAGTGGACGGAGGTGTAACCCGTGTGTGCCATCCCAGCAGGCTTGGCCGTCAAGTTCATCAAGGGCCTCGTGAGCCGGTTCAGCATCCCCAACAGCATCATCACCGACAACGGCTCCTAGTTTAAAAGCAACCTCTTCAGGTCATATTGTGCTAACCTTGGAACGCAGATATGCTACGCTTCAGTGGCGCACCCGCGGAGCAATGGTCAGGCCGAGTGCACCAATGCAGAGGTCCTTAGGGGCCTCAAGACCAGAAGCTTCAAGAAAAAGTTTGAGGCCTGCGACAGGGGCTGGCTGGACGAGTTGCAATCCATGTTGTGGTCCATCCGCACCATCACGACTAAGCCCACCGGTGAGACCCCATTCTTCCTCGTCTACAGGGCCGAGGTGGTCCTCCCGCTTGTGATCAAGCATTGTTCCCCACGGGTCTTGGCATTCCATGAGGCGCGCCAGGATGTCACGCGGGGAACTGATCTTGTGCTCAGCGAGGAAGCGCGCTGTCAAGCCTCCTTCCATGTAGCTAGGTACCAGCAGGCATTGCGGCGCTACCACGGTCGTAGCATCCACCCCGTACTCTCGAGGTCGAAGACCTCGTCCTGAGGCGGGTCCTCTCAAGGGAGAGCCTCCACAAGCTCTCGCCCATATGGGAGGGCCCATTCAGGGTCACCCACGTCTCCAGGACTGGCACCGTGCACCTGGAGATGGAGGATGGGGCCCCCATGCAGAATTCCTAGAACATCCATCACCTCCACAAATTCTACCCGTGACACTCTCACGTAATAATGAGTGGGGTTGTACACGCCCCAAAGTCTCCTGATGCGCCATTTCACGGCCTCGCGGGAGCTCCCGCCCATGTGTAGGATCTTGAAGTATGTCTAGAGGGGGGGGGGTGATTAGACTACTTGACCAAATAAAAACTTAACCTTTCCCCAATTTTAGTCTTTGGTAGATTTTAGCAAACTTAGCACAAGTCAAGCAATCTTAACACAATTCAAGCAAGCATGCAAAGAGTATATGAGCAGCGGAAAATAAAGCATGCAACTTGCAAGAATGTAAAGGGAAGGGTTTGGAGATTTCAAACGCAATTTGGAGACACGGTGATTTTTGAGCCATGGTTCCGATAGGTGGTGCTATCATACATCCACGTTGATGGAGACTTCAACCCACGAAGGGTAACAGCTGCGCGAGTCCATGGAGGGCTCCACCCAAGAAGGGTCCACGAAGAAGCAACCTTGTCTATCCCACCACGGCCGTCGCCCACGAAGGACTTGCCTCACTAGCAGTAGATCTTCATGAAGTAGGCAATCTCCTTGCCCTTACAAACTCCTTGGTTAAACTCCACAATCTTGTCGGAGGGTCCCAAGTGACACCTAGCCAATCTAGGAGACACCACTCTCCAAGAAGTAACAAATGGTGTGTTGATGATGAACTCCTTGCTCTTGTGTTTCAAATGATAGTCTCCCCAACACTCAACTCTCTCTCATAGGATTTGGATTTGGTGGAAATAAGATTTGGTGGAAAGCAACTTGGGGAAGGCTAGAGATCAAGATTCATATGGTAGGAATGGAATATCTTGGTCTCAACATATGAGTAGGTGGTTCTCTCTCAGAAATGGTAAGTTGGAAGTGTAGGTTTGTTCTGATGGCTCTCTCCATGAATGAAGAGAAGGTGGAGGGGTATATATAGCCTCCACACAAAATCTAACTGTTACACACAATTTACCAATCTCGATAGGACCGAATCAACAAACTCGGTCAGACCGATTCAGTAAACCTAGTGACCGTTAGGGTTTTCGGTGGGACCGACATGCAACTCGGTAGGACCGATATGGTTAGGGTTAGGGCATAACGTAATCTCGGTGAGAACGATTACACAAACTCGGTGAGACCGATTTTGGTAATAAGCTAACCAGAGAGTTGGTCAGGTAAACTCAGTGGGACCGGTTCGCTCTTTTCGGTGAGAACGAAATGTTACGAAAGGGAAACAGAGAGTTTACATTGCAATCTCGGTGGGACCGATCACTCATCTCGGTTAGACCGAAACATTACGAAGGGAAACAGAGAGATTACAATCCCATCTCGGTGAGACCGAGATCCCTATCGGTGAGACCGATTTGCCTAGGGTTTGTGGCAGTGGCTATGACATCTGATCTCGGTGGCGCCGGATAGAAAGAATCGGTGGGGCCGAGTTGGACTTTAGGTTTAGGTCAAATGTGGATGTGGGAAAGTAGTTGAGGGTTTTGGAGCATATCACTAAGCACTATGAAGCAAGAACCTCATTAAGCAACACCTCATCCCTCCTTGATAGTATTGGGTTTTCCTATAGACTCAATGTGATCTTGGATCACTAAAATATAAAGTGTAGAGTCTTGAGCTTGAAGCTTGAGCCAATCATTTTATCCTTAGCATTTTGAGGGATCCACTTTTCTCATCCATGCCATGCCATTCATTGAGCTTTCCTGAAATATTTGTCTTGAAATAGTATTAGCACAATGAGCTATATGTTGTTAGGAATTACCAAAACCACCTAGGGATAGTTGCACTTTCAATCTCCCCCTTTTTGGTAATTGATGACAACATATAGATCAAAGCTTCGACAAATGATAATAAGATTGAAAAACATCGTCGCTTTGAGAAGTATGTGAAATGTGAGAGCTCCCCCTAAATTTGTGCATAGTTTAAGATTTGCTTTGGACTTCAAATGCACATAGAGTTAGGTTCATGAGTTACTCTCCCATGTCACATACATCTTGGTGGAGCGCTCAAAATGATAATATTCAAAATACATGCACTCATCACCAAGCAAAGTGAATGATCGTATAGAGATGAAAAGGATAATGTCATCCAACAAGCATCAATGTAGCATATGATCAAACACATGATCATCATTGTATCACACAGGCAATAAAGTATCTCAAGCAAGCGAAAGCAAATAAAGTTCAACCACAAAGACAAGAGAGAACAAAAGCAAACTCTCTCTCTCGAAGCCTATGATCTATACATTTTTCTCCCCCTTTGGCAACAAGTTACCAAAAAGTTCCTAGAAAATGCATAGTACTATGTTGTCTCTCAGGCTTGGTCTTGATGTGGTGGTGTAGATATGACTCGAAGGACGAAGGCATCAGTTGATGAAGTTGGAGATGGTGGAGTAGATGTTGGAGCTGGTGGCACTGAAGTTGTAGCAAGTGCAGATGATGTTGCTTCTGTGTCTGTCACAGGCACAACAGCTGATCTCTGAGCTCTAGGCACTCTAGCAAATGCCTCAGTGGTTGTGTTGCCCTTCCTCTCCCGCATATCATCTTGGAGCTTCTCAACTATAGACTGGATCTCAGTTACTTTCACATCCAAGTCATAGAACTTCTGCTCCATGATCCTCTCCAGGCTCTCCTGGTTTTGAGTTAGGGTGGCCAACCCTTTCTCAATCCTTAGTGTGGATTCTATCGAGTAACCAAGCTGGTCTTGTTTGCTCTTTAGGAAGTACTCAGATGCCTCATCAATTGTTGGCATCTTGGCAGCCTTCTCAGTCCTTGCCTTCTCCTTCTTTGCTTGTGCTTGCACTGAAGATGGTTCATTTTCATCCATAACCACTTGGTTGTCCTCAAAGTCTGGGTAGATAGGCATGTGTTCCTTGTCCAACAAGTAAGTGCCAGTGCCCATCTTGGAGTTAATCAGCTCCTGGATCTATGGGGCATACCCACAACTTCTCTTCTGGTCTGCAGCTGTCCTCTTGATTGTTTCAACAATGAGGCTCATGACCTTGAACTTTTGAGGCACATCAAATAAGTGTAGCAGATTAATAGCATGGCCTCTGGTCATGTTATGATCACCTGACTTGGGCAAGAGAGTGTGCCTGAGGATCCAGTTGATGGTTGGCAGTCCTAATAGAAGGAAATGTACAGATCCAAACTTGTGAGTTTCAACAGCATCATCTGGGATCTCCTTGTACATGTGTGCCATGGTGTTGTTATCCATTTTCTTCTTGGCATGGACATCCAAGTCATCCTCTTTCTCCTTTGGTGCATTGATCAGATTGGCCCATTCTTCAATAGTAGACTGGTACCTTGTACCTTATGACATCCAAACTATTCTGCCATCTGGATAGAAGTGTGTTGTGGAGTAGAATTGCATTATGAGCTCATCATTCCACTTTGTGAGCTTCTGCCCAACAAAGTTATCCACTCCACAACCCTTGAAACTGTCAAACACTCCTTGGTAGTGTTCCTCATTCTCCTTGATGTATTTCCAATCTACCCATCTCATATCACAGACTATTAGTTTCTTTTCCAGTAGCACAGTCTCATAGAAGTCCTGCTGTTCCTTTGTATGGAACCTGTAGTCCACAACAGTTCTCCTCCTGACTGCATAAGGATCAGTCAACCTCCACTGTCTGAGTCCTGCATCCTTTCTCAGCTTCATGTTCTCAGCAACAGGATGAGCATCGTTATGATCTGGAATTTTAGGCTTCAACTTTCTCAGAACATGCTCTTCATCTTCTTCTTCTTCTTCTGCAACAACTTCAGGCACTTGGGCCTTATTCTTTTCAGCAGCTGGGATGTTCCTGGTATTCCTCTTTGGTGCAGACTTGGACTTGGAAGCAGCCTTAGGTGCTTCTTTGGGCTTTGATGAAGCAACCCCTGACCTGATGGCATTACCCATGAGCTTCTGAGCTTTGGGAGCTGGAGCAGCAGCCTCTTCTTCTTCCTCTTCCATCATGGAAGGCTTCCCAACAACCCTGTCCATGGTCTTCTTGACCCTTTCCTTCCTCTTCTTTTCAACCACTTCTGGCTCCTTGGGTTCTAATCTCTCAGTTTCCTGAGTTGATGCTCTGACTTTCAGCATAGGAGTCCTCTTGGCAGGGACTTTCCTGTTCAGACCTGGCTTGGTGGCTGCAGTAGTGCCATACTCCTTTTTGAGCACTTTCTTGGAGGTGGCTTCATCCTCTTCTGCCACATAGTCTTCATCCTCAGAGTCTAAGGTTTTCTTCTTCCTGTTCCTGGTGGCAACTTTGGGTAAGTTGCTTGGGGTGCTCCTGCTGCCCTCATCTGAGGAACTAGAGGGACTAGTGCCCTCACTCATAGGAACTTGCTCCTCTTCCCTGTTCTGGCTGTCACTTTGATCATACATGTTGCAAACACTGACTGCTGACCCTGTGAATAGATGTAGATGAGATAGAGAGGATAAGCATCACAAAATACAAAGGTTTTTTTTTGCAAAAGATTGAGTTAAACACTTAGTTTTAGTTTTCCACAGAAAGCATTTCAGATCTACCGATTTGTGAACTCGGTGATACCGAAGCAGCTTTAGGAACCTAAACTAGTGAACTCGGTCAGACCGAGTCATAGTTCGGTGGCACCGAGACTGCTAGGGTTTCACAAAGTTCTGAACTCAGTCACACCGATTTGCAATTCTCGGTCAGACCGAGACTCACAAGTGCAATGACCTTGGCCAAATCGGTGGAACCGATTCCTACAGCTCGGTGGGTCCGAGATGGTTTCGGCGGAAACCTAACCCTAAATTTTCAATCCAAACCTAATCTACGGAAAGTTTTGACTAGATGAGATAGTTTCAATCGTGGAAAGATTCATGACGAACACAATGTGCTAGGAATCAGATAGGGATAGCACAGTGATCAAGTCCATACCCTAGCTCGGCGATGGACTTGCTACGGCGGCAACGACGGTGGAGATTCCCGTTGATGGCGGCGGAGACCAGCAGCGGGAAGCGGCTGGCGATGAAGAGAATGATCCGGAGATCCTGGAGGCAGAGGGGGCTGAGCGCGGGCGAAACTATTTGGAGAAATTTCCAATTTTTTTGCCCTTGGGTATATATAGCTCGACCCTGTCGGTGTGACCAAGTGGAACAACTCGGTGGCACCGAGATGCATTACTGCAAGCAGTTACTGCAACTCGGTGAGACCGAAATGTTCAAATCGGTTGCACCGAGATTGAAAACCTATATCGACTTAGTGATCTCGGTATGACCGAAATGGAAGAATCGGTCTGACCGAAATGCACAAATAAGTTTTGGAAGTTTAAGTCTATGATGAACCGGGGACTCCGAGTGCTCCTCACACAGAGTGGTTCGAATCTGACTTGATCAAATTTTGTGATGTAGCATGAATAGAGTTTGAGACAAGAAAATCATAGATAGCTAGAGAAGGTTCTTAGGCATTCTTGTCGATCCACTTGGCCAAAAGAAAAGGAAGCCAAACAAGCAAAACTACAAGTGGATGTCCTCAAATGAGTAAAATATGCAATCAACATGCTCACACAATAAAATGACAAATGAAATATGTGGCAAAGCATGCACAACCAATTCTAGCATCTATCAAGCAATTGGCGATGACTACGTCATCTATGTATGAGTATATTGACTTAGGAGTCAAATGAGAACATTTGATCATAGGTCATACTCATCGTTTAAGCTCAAGTGGGGTTACCACTTTTACATAATGCATTGATGTGTTCACACCATTAGAGTTGCTTTAGCTCAATTCTTAGAGTAAAGCTCCCCCTAGATGTGAGATCCCCCCTATAGAGGGATGAACTAACCTTAGGTTTTGTCGATGATGACTTCATGTAGGTGTTGAAGATGTGGCTGCTCAATGTTGATGTAGATCATTTGGAGCAATCCTTTGGAGTGAGTTGCACTTTCAATACCTACACGGGTTAGTCCCACAAGGAACAAACAAGGATATCCATAGACATAGAGTGATGCACACATAAGATGATGTCTATGAAAGCATTAGGTTACCTTGTCCCTTGTCTTACCAACAAGAGGGTTTGCGACTCCTTGAAGTAGTGCAAGATGTGAAAGTTGATTGCACTTGTCCTTGCCAAAATGATATGAGTGAAGAATGTTGGCGGAGTCACCCTCAATAACTCTCTAGTTCTTCTTCTTCGGGATCCACACCATGTTGATGGGAATCCTTGGAGTTGTAGTTGTACTTGATGAAGTAGAGCTTGACGTAGTCTTGGGAATCCACTTGACCAAGGCCTTGGGAGCTTCTTCAAATGCATCAATCTCCTCTTGAAGCTCATCCTTGCCTTTTTGCTTGTGGTCTTGTGGTGGAAGATCATCTTGAGCTTGTGTCCCTTTGAAGGAAGTAGGATCATACTTCTCTTGTTGAGGAACAAACTTCGTCTTGGGGTATTGATCTTCTTCCCACTCAACTCCATTGGCATTGAACTTTCGCTCAAAACCAACACCTTGGTTCTTCAGGTGCCTTCCTTGCTTGCGTACAATTTCCTCGAATTGCTTACTCTCGACAAGGCTCTTGTAAACACCTTTCTCTATGATTCCCTTCAATAAGCTATTTTCTTGCTCAAGTGTAACTTGGCTAAGAGAATCATTAGTGGAATCAAGAGAACTACTAGAAGCAACAATATTGGATTTAGCATGATGATTGTTACTACTAGAGGAAGAATCCTTCTTGTTTTTGTTACTAGACTTGACTTGAGGCATGTAAGTAGGTAAGAGGAAATGCTTGGCAATGTAAGAAGAACTTTTCTTGCGAAGATCATCATTGATTGCCTTTAAGAACTCATGCTCTTTCTCAAGGTTGAGCTTTTCAAAGCGTAACTTCTCATGAGTCCTTAAAAGTTTTCGATGATCCCCTAAGATAGTTTCATGAGCTAACTTGAGAGTGTTTAGTTCTTTAGTTAGGAGCTCAATCTTCTCCTTATCATCGTCATTCGTTTTATCTTGATTATCATGATTAATTGACGTTTCATCATAGTATTCATCACTAGAGTTGTCAATAAGTAAATCATCATCACCTAGCAAGTCATCTTCATCACTATTGAAATCAACATACTCGGGATGTGTTACCTTTGGGCTTTTAGCCATGAAGCATCTTCCAAGTCCTTCATTTGGTGAATCAAATATGTCGTGGCAGTTGGTTGACACAAGTGCTAGACCGGCAACACCTTCATCTTGAGTATGTTCGGAGTCGGAGTGATAGCTTCTCTTGGAGTGATGTTCAGAGTCGGAACCGGATACCCATTCACCAACATGAGCTTGATGTCTTCGTTTTGTGTAGCTCCTTGATGACTTGTCCTTCCTTTTTGAATCCTTGCTTCTCCGGGATGTTCTTTGTTCATAACGATCATCTCTACTCCTTCTCTCTCTTGGCGGGGATTCTTCTCTTCTACTTCTCCTCTTAGGTGAATCTTCTCTTCTTTTGTATGGAGTCATACACTCATTGGAATAGTGTCCTAGTCTTCCATAGTTGTAGCAATTTCGCTCTCGACTGGAAGATCTTTTGTCATTGTAGGACCTTGACTTGGAACTTCTTTCCTTGCTTCTACTCTTGTAGAATTTGTTGAAGTTCTTCACCATTAGGCTCAATTCTTCATTGAAGGTTTGTTTCTCACTTGATGATGTGGGAGCTTCACATGAGGCTTTGTAAGCACCACTTGACTTGTTGTGCAGCTCCTCCTTATCCTTGAGTGACATCTCATGAGCAACAATTCTTCCGATGACCTCCGTTGGCTTGAGATTCTTGTAGTTGGGCATCATTTGGATCAATGTGCACACGGTATCATATTTTCCATCCAAGGCTCTTAGGATCTTCTTGATGATTAATTTGTCGGCCATCTCTTCACTTCCTAAGCCAGCAATCTCATTTGTGATGAGAGCAAGCCTAGAGTACATTTCAGCGACGCCTTCACCATCCTTCATCTTGAACTTGTCAAGTTGACTTTGAAGCACATCCAATTTGGATTCCTTGACTGAGTCGGTACCTTCGTGCAAATCAATCAAAGTGTCCCAAATTTCCTTTGCATTCTCAAGACGGCTGATTTTGTTGAATTCTTCGGGGCACAATCCGTTGAAGAGGATATCACAAGCTTGAGCGTTGTATTGCAGCATCTTTAACTCTTCCGCGCTAGCTTCACGGTTTGGTTCTCTCCCATCAAAGAATTCACCTTGCAAGCCAATACACACAATAGCCCAAACGGTGGGGTTATGTCCGAGAATATGCATTTTCATCTTATGCTTCCAACTAGCAAAATTAGTACCATCAAAGTAAGGACCTCTACGGTGGTAGTTTCCCTCGCTAGACGCCATACTCTCCTAGGTTGTGAAACGAAGGCTATGACCACCAAAAGCTATGGAAATCAAAGCAAATGGAGACCAAGGCTCTGATACCACTTATAGGATCTTGAAGTATGTCTAGAGGGGGGGTGATTAGACTACTTGACCAAATAAAAACTTAACCTTTTCCCAATTTTAGTCTTTGGCAGATTTTAGCAAACTTAGCACAAGTCAAGCAATCTTAACACAATTCAAGCAAGCATGCAAAGAGTATATGAGCAGCGGAAAATAAAGCATGCAACTTGCAAGAATGTAAAGGGAAGGGTTTGGAGATTTCAAACGCAATTTGTAGACATGGTGATTTTTGAGCCGTGGTTCCGATAGGTGGTGCTATCATACATCCACGTTGATGGAGACTTCAACCCACGAAGGGTAACGGCTGCGCGAGTCCACGGAGGGCTCCACCCAAGAAGGGTCCACAAAGAAGCAACCTTGTCTATCCCACCATGGCCGTCGCCCACGAAGGACTTGCCTCACTAGCGGTAGATCTTCATGAAGTAGGCAATCTCCTTGCCCTTACAAACTCCTTGGTTAAACTCCACAGTCTTGTCAGAGGCTCCCAAGTGACACCTAGCCAATCTAGGAGACACCACTCTCCAAGAAGTAACAAATGGTGTGTTGATGATGAACTCCTTGCTCTTGTGCTTCAAATGATAGTCTCCCCAACACTCAGCTCTCTCTCATAGGATTTGGATTTGGTGGAAAGAAGATTTGGTGGAAAGCAACTTGGGGAAGGCTAGAGATCAAGATTCATATGGTAGGAATGGAATATCTTGGTCTCAACACATGAGTAGGTGGTTCTCTCTCAGAAATGGTAAGTTGGAAGTGTAGGTTTGTTCTGATGGCTCTCTCCACGAATGAAGAGGAGGTGGAGGGGTATATATAGCCTCCACACAAAATCTAACCATTACACACAATTTACCAATCTCGGTAGGACCGAATCAACAAACTCGGTCAGACCGATTTAGTAAACCTAGTGACCGTTAGGGTTTTCGGTGGGACCGACATGCAACTCGGTAGGACCGATATGGTTAGGGTTAGGGCATAACGTAATCTCGGTGAGAACGATTACACAAACTCGGTGAGACCGATTTTGGTAATAAGCTAACCAGAGAGTTGGTCAGGTAAACTCGGTGGGACCGGTTCGCTCTTTTCGGTGAGACCGAAATGTTACGAAAGGGAAATAGAGAGTTTACATTGCAATCTCGATGGGACCGATCGCTCATCTCGGTTAGACCGAAACGTTACAAAGGGAAACAGAGAGATTACAATCCCATCTCGGTGAGACCGAGATCCCTATCAGTGAGACCGATTTGCCTAGGGTTTGTGGCAGTGGCTATGATATCTGAACTCAGTGGCGCCGGATAGAAAGAATCGGTGGGGCCGAGTTGGACTTTAGGTTTAGGTCAAATGTGGATGTGGGAAAGTAGTTGAGGGTTTTGGAGCATATCACTAAGCACTATGAAGCAAGAACCTCATTAAGCAACACCTCATCCCTACTTGATAGTATTGGCTTTTCCTATAGACTCAATGTGATCTTGGATCACTAAAATATAAAATGTAGAGTCTTGATCTTGAAGCTTGAGC
The DNA here is from genome assembly GCF_018294505.1 of Triticum aestivum. Classification (NCBI taxonomy): domain Eukaryota; kingdom Viridiplantae; phylum Streptophyta; class Magnoliopsida; order Poales; family Poaceae; genus Triticum; species Triticum aestivum. Next base: position 649,802,654 of record NC_057801.1, on the reverse strand, counting down.
CAATCCTTTTATCCTTAGCATTTTGAGGATCCACTTTTCTCATCTATGCCATGCCATTCATTGAGCTTTCCTGAAATATTTGTCTTGAAATAGTATTAGCCCAATGAGCTATATGATGTTAGGAATTGCCAAAACCACCTAGGGATAGTTGCACTTTCAGCATGCCCCAGTGGAAACCCCATGCTCCGCGCTGGCGAAACAGTCGAACAACGACTATGCAACGCCCAAGTGGAGGCCCCATGCTCCATGCTGGTGGGAATACTAGCGTAGGCGCCGGACGCGGCTGCTTTTCCTCCTCTCTTGTAATCGGATTTGCAATTTGTCTCAATAAAGCTTTAAATTTTTGCATTTTTGTTCGAAAAAGAGTCGGGGTTTTTCCTTGCAATGTTACCCTTCTTGAATTTCGTCTCAAAATTCAGAGACAGCTGCCTTACGCCCCAGTCCAAGCATCCCGCGAGCGGGGGCTAGGCAAGATGTTTACGCTTGGGCCAGCCCCATCGGTGTTAAGGACCCAGGCCGCGACATCCGCGTCTCTGCCCCTATGCACACCTCACCAAGACTCTGGTGTCTAAGTCATCGTGTGACGCTCTTGGGCGAACCAACCGGCGCGCGTTGCCTTCGGTCCCTGACCTTAGGAGCGTTCATCTCTTGGCCTTGCCCGAGCATTGAGATCCGGCATACCAGTGATGTGTTGGGGAATGTTGCATGGAATATCAAAATTTTCCTATGCCCACACAATGATCTATCCATGGAGATGCATAGCAATGAGGGGAAGAGTGTGTCTACATACCCTTGTAGACTGTAAGCGGAAGTGTTTTACAACGCGGTTGATGTAGTCGTACACCTCCACGATTCGTCCCGATCAAGTACCGAACATACGGCACCTCCGAGTTCTGCACACGTTTAGCTCGATGATGTCCTCTCCTTCTTGATCTAGCAAGACGGGCGAAGTAGTAGATGAGCTCCAACAGCACGACGACGTGGTGACGGTGTTGGTGAAGAACAATCTCCGCAGGGCTTCGCCAAGCACAACGGAAACTATGACGGGGATAAACTAGAGCGGACAGGGTTGCCAGCACACGGCTTGGTGATTCTTGATGTGTCTTGGGTGCTAGCCCTGCCCCTCTATTTATATGTTGAGCCCTGGGGTCGAAAGTTGGAGTAAAAGCCTCCACAAAGTCGGTTTTGCCTGAAAGGCAAGAGTCCTTCTCGGACTCCAAGGCTAGACGCCAGGGTTCCTGGTGTCTACCCCCTAGACGCTAGGGTTCCTGGCATCTAGCCTCTAGTCTCTGCAAAACTTCCTTTTGCACTTTCCAAAAGCCTCGTGGGCTTTCCCCTTTGGCCCAAATAAAGTGTTCTCGTACTCAAACATTTCGAGAAACATCCAGAACCCCTTCTGGTCAACTCCGAAACCATTCTGGAGACCAAACACTATTATCCCATATATTAATCTCTACCTCCGGACCATTCCGGAGCTCCTCGTTATGTCCGTGATCTTATCCGGGACTCCGAACAACATTCGGTCACCAACATACATAACTCATATAATACTATATCGTCAACAAACGTTAAGTGTGCGGACCCTACGGGTTCGAGAACTATGTAGACATGACCGAGACACCTCTCTGGTCAATAACCAACAACGAAACCTGGATGCCCATGTTGTCTCCTACATATTCTATAAAGATCTTTATCAGTCGAACCTTATGACAACATACGTAATTCCCTTTGTCCATCGGTATGTTACTTTCCCGAGATTCGATCGTTAGTATCTTCATACCTAGTTCAATCTCGTTACCAGCAAGTCTCTTTACTCATTCCATAATACATCATCCTACAACTAACTCATTAGTCACTTTGCTTGCAAGGATTCTTATGATGTGTATTACCGAGAGGGCCCAGAGATACCTCTCCAATACTCAGAGTGAAAAATCCTAATCTCGATCGATGCCAATCCAACAAACACCTTCGGAGATACCTAGAGCATCTTTATAATCACCCAATTAAGTTGTGACGTTTGATAGTGCACAAGGCATTCCTGCGGTATCCGGGAGTTGCATGATCTCATAGTCGAAGGAATATGTATTTGACATGAAGAAAGCAATAGCAATAAAACTGAACGATCATAATGCTAAGCTAACGAATGGGTCTTGTCCATCACATCATTATCCTAATTATGTGATCCCGTTTATCAAATGACAACACATGTCTATGGTTAGGAAACTTAACCATCTTCGATCAATGAGCTAGTCTAGTAGAGGCTTACTAGGGACTCGGTATTATGTCTATGTATCCACACATGTATCAAGTTTACGGTTAATACAATTCTAGCATAAATAATAAACATTTATCATGAAATAAGGAAATATAAAATAACAACTTTATTATTGCCTCTAGGGCATATTTCCTTCAGTCTCCCACTTGCACTAGAGTCAATAATCTAGTTCACATCGCATGTGATTTAACACCATTAGTTCACATCATCATGTGATTAACACCCATAGTTCACATCACCATGTGACCAACACCCAAAGGGTTTACTAGAGTCAATAATCTAGTTCACATCTCCATGTGATTAACACCCAAAGATCATGTTTTGCTTGTGAGAGAGGTTTGGTCAACGGGTCTGTCACATTTTGATCCATATGTATTTTGCAAATTTCTATGACTACAAAGCTCTGTATGGAGCTACTCTAGATCATTGCTCCCACTTTCAATATGTATCCAGATTGAGACTCCGAGTCATCTGGATCAGTGTTAAAGCTTGTATCGATGTAACCCTTTACGACGAACCCTTTATCACCTCCATAACCGAGAAACATTTCCTTTGTCCTCTTTAGTTACTTAAGGATAATTTTGACCATTGTCCAGTGATCCACTCCTGGATCACTATTGTACCCCCTTGCCATACTCATAGCAAGGCACATAACAAATCTGGTACACGGCATGGCATACTTTATAGAACATATGGCTGAGGCATAGGGAATGACTTTCATTCTCTCTCTATCTTCTGCCGTGGTCGAGCTTTGGGTCTTACTCAACTTTACACCTTGTAATACATGCAAGAACTCCTTCTTTGACTGATCCATTTTGAACTCTTTCAAAATCATGTCCAGGTATATTCTCATTGAAAGTCTTATCAAGCGTCTTGATCTATCTCTATAGATCTTGATGCCCAATATGTAAGTAACTTCACCGAGGTTTTTATTGAAAACACTTATTCAAGTATCCTTTTATGTTATCCAGAAATTCTATATCATTTCCAATCAATAATATGTCATTCACATATAATATCAGAAATGCTACAGAGCTCCCACTCACTTTCTTGTAAATACAGGCTTCATCATAAGTCTGTATAAAACCATATGCTTTGATCACCTCATCAAAGCGTATATTCCAACTCCAAGATGCTTGCACCACTCCATAGATGGATCGTTGGAGCTTGCACACTTTGTTAGCACACTTTGTTAGCAATCGAGGCGGCCAGGAGATAGGAGGGCGCGCCCACCCCACCTGGGCGCGCCCCTGTCTCCAGGGCCCCTCAAGCGGCCACTGACGTACTTCTTCTTCCTATATAAACCTACGTACCCTGAAAACATCCAGGGAGCCACCAAAGAAATATTTCTGCCACCGTAACCTTCTGTATCCGCAAGATCCCATCTTTGAGCCGTCGCCGGCGTTCTGCCGGAGGGGGAATCCACCACGGAGGGCTTGTACATCAACACCATAGCCCTTACGATGAGTTATGAGTAGTTTACCACAGACCTTCGGGTCCATAGTTATTAGCTAGATGGCTTCTTCTCTCTTTTTGGATCTCAATACAATGTTTCCCCCTCTCTTGTGGAGATCTATTTGATGTAAACTCTTTTTGCGGTGTGTTTGTCGAGATCCGATGAATTGTGGGTTTATGATCAAGTTTATCTATGAGAAATATCTGAATCTTCTCTGAGTTCTTTTATGTATGATTGAGTTATCTTTGCAAGTCTCTTCGAATTATCGGTTTGGTTTGGCCTACTAGATTGATCTTTCTTGCCATGGGAGAAGTGCTTAGCTTTGGGTTCAATCTTGCGGTGTCCTTACCCAGTGACAGAAATGGTTGCAAGGCACGTATTGTATTGTTGCCATTGAGGATAAAAAGATGGGGTTTATATCATATTGCTTGAGTTTATCCCTCTACATCATGTCATCTTTCTTAATGCGTTACTCTGTTCTTATGAACTTAATACTCTAGATGCATGCTGGATAGCGGTCGATGTGTGGAGTAATAGTAGTAGATGCAGGCAGGAGTCGGTCTACTTGTCACGGACGTGATGCCTATATACATGATCATGCCTAGATAATCTCATAATTATTAACTTTTCTATCAATTGCTCGACAGCAATTTGTTCACCCACCGTAATACTTATGCTATCTTGATAAAAGCCACTAGTGAAACCTATGGTCCCCGGGTCTATCTATTATCATATAAGCTTTCAATCTACTTTTATTTGCATCTTTACTTTTTGCATCTATATTATAAAATACCAAAAATATATTTATCTTATCATATTATCTCTATGAGATCTCACTTTCGCAAGTGGCCGTGAAGGGATTGACAACCGCTTTATCGCGTTGGTCGCGAGTTCTTTGTTTGTTTGTGTAGGTTCGTGGGACTTGTGAGGATCCTCCTACTGGATTGATACCTTGGTTCTCAAAAACTGAGGTAAATACTTACGCTACTGTGCTGCATCACCCTTTCCTCTTCAAGGAAAACCAACGCAAGCTCAAGATGGATTTCTGGCGCCGTTGCCGGGGAGGTCTTTGATCAAGTCAAGACATACCAAGTACCCATCACAAACTCATCTCCCTCGCATTTACATTATTTTCCATTTGCCTCTCATTTTCCTCTCCCCCACTTCACCCTTGCCGTTTTATTTGCCCTCTCTTTCCCAATCTCTCTCTTTTTTTCGCTTGCCTTTTTCCGTTAGCTTGTGTGTTAGATTACTTGTTGCCATGGCGCAAGATAATACCAAATTGTGTGATTTCTCCAATACCAATAATAATGATCTCCTTAGTACTCCGATTGCTCCTCTTAATGATGTTGAGTCTTGTGAAATCAATGCTGCTTTGCTGAATCTTGTTATGAAAGATCAATTCTCCGGCCTTCCTAGTGAAGATGCCGCTACCCATCTAAACAACTTTGTTGATTTGTGTGAGATGCAAAAGAAAAAAGATACGGATAATGATATTGTTAAATTGAAGTTATTTCCGTTTACACTTAGAGATCGTGCTAAAGTTTGGTTTTCGTCTTTGCCTAAAAATAGTATTGATTCTTGGAACAAGTGCAAAGATGCTTTTATCTCTAAGCATTTTCCTCCCGCTAAGATCATCTCGCTTAGGAACGATATTATGAATTTTAAACAACTTGATCATGAGCATGTTGCCCAATCTTGGGAAAGAATGAAATTGATGATTCGCAATTGCCCTACTCATGGTTTGAATTTATGGACGATCATACAAAAATTTTATGCCGGTTTGAACTTTGCTTCTAGAAATTTTTTAGATTCGTCCACCGGAGGCACGTTTATGGAAATCACTTTAGTAGATGCTACTAAACTTCTTGATAACATTATGGATAATTATTCTCAATGGCACACCGAACGATCTACTAGTAAAAAAGTGCATGCTATAGAAGAAATTAATGTTTTGAGTGGAAAGATGGATGAGCTTATGAGATTGTTTTCTACTAATAGTGATTCTATTGATCCCAATGATATGCCTTTATCTACCTTGATTGAGAATAATAATGAATCTATGGATGTAAATTTTGTTGGTAGGAATAATTTTGGAAACAATGCTTATAGAGGAAACTTTAATTCTAGACCGCTCCCTAGCAATTCCTCTAATAATTATGGAAATTACTACAATAATTCTTATGGTAATTTTAATAATATGCCCTCTGATTTTGAAAATAGTGTGAAAGAATTTATGATCTCTCAAAAGAATTTTAATGCCTTGCTTGAAGAAAAAATGCTCAAAGTTGATGATTTGGCTAGGAACGTTGATATACTTTCGCTCGATGTTGATTCTTTGAAACTTAGATCTACTCCTCCTAAGCATGATATTAATGAGTCTCTCAAAGCTATGAGAAGTTCCGTTGACGAGTGCAAAGAAAGAACCGCTAGATTGCGTGCTAAGAAAGATTGCTTTGTTAAAGCGTGTTCTTCTAGTTTCCATGAAAATAATGATGAAGATCTTAAAGTTATTGATACGTCCCCTATTAGATCCTTGTTTTGCAATATGAATCTTGATGATAATGGGACTGGAAGTGAATCAACTTTTGTTAAAAAGTGTTCCAATAATTTGGAGTTTTTAGATCTTCATGCTAAATTTGGTAAAAGTGGGATTGGAGAGGTCATGACTTTAAATAGTATTGAACCCACTATCTCGGATTTCAAGGAATTTGATTATGATAATTGTTCTTTAGAGAGTTGTATTTCCTTGTTGCAATCCGTTGTTAATTCTCCTCATGCTTATAGTCAAAATAAAGCTTTTACCAAACATATTGTTGATGCCTTGATGCAATCTTTTGATGAAAAACTTAATATGGAAGTTTCTATACCTAGAAAACTTAATGATGAGTGGGAACCTACTATAAAGATTAAAATTAAATATTATGAGTGTTTTGCTTTGTGTGATTTGGGTGCTAGTGTTTCCATGATTCCAAAAACTTTATGTGATATTCTAGGTTTCCATGATCTTGATGATTGCTCTTGAAATTTGCACCTTGAGGATTCCACCATTAAAAAGCCAATGGGTAGAATCAATGATGTCCTAATTGTTGCAAATAGGAATTTGGTGCATGTTGATTTTATCGTTCTTGATATAGATTGCAATCTTTCTTGCCCTATTATTCTTGGTAGACATTTCCTTAGAATGATTGGTGCGATTATTGATATGAATGAAGGGAATATTAGATTCCAATTTCCATAAAAGAAAGGCATGGAGCACTTTCCAAGAAAGAAAGTCAAATTACCTTATGAATCTATCATGCGAGCTACCTACGAATCAAGTGCCAAAGATGACACTAGTTAGATCTATCTTCGCTTTTATGCCTAGCTAGGGGCGTTAAACGATAGCGCTAGTTGGGAGGCAACCCAATTTTCTTTGTGTTTTTTGTTTTTGTTCCTGTTTAGTAATAAATTTTGTATCTACTTTCTGTTTAGATGTGTTTTTATGTTTTAAATTAGTGTTTGTACCAAGTAGAACCTATAGGATAACCTATGATATGAGTTGATTTGATTCTGCTGAAAAACAGAAACTTTGTGCTCACGAGAAAAAATTCAATAAATCATAGAAACGTGCTTTTGCATTGATTCTGTTTGCTGCTGATCAACAGACAAATTGTTTAGGACGTCCTATTTTGGTAGGATTTTTGGAGTTCCAGAAGTAACCGAAAGTTACAGATTGCTATAGACTGTTCTGTTTTTGACAAATTCTGCCTTTCGTGTGTTGTTTGCTTATTTTGATGCATCTATGGCTAGTATGTAAGGGTATGAACCATAGAGAACTTGGAATACAGTAGGTTTAACACCAATATAAATAAAGAATGAGTTAATTACAGTAACTTATGTGGTGGTTTTTCATTCTTGCACTAACGGAGCTTATGAGATTTCCTGTTGAGTTTTGTGTTGTGAAGTTTTCAAGTTTTGGGTAAAGATTTGATGGACTATGGAATAAGGAGTGGCAAAAGCCTAAGCTTGGGGATGCCCAAGGCACCCCAATATATTCAAGAATAGCCAAAAGTCTAAGCTTGTGAGAGAGGTTTGGTCAACGGGTCTGTCACATTTTGATCCGTATGTATTTTGCAAATTTCTATGACTACAAAGCTCTGTATGGAGCTACTCTAGCTAATTGCTCACACTTTCAATATGTATCTAGATTGAGACTCCGAGTCATCTGGATCAGTGTTAAAGCTTGTATCGATGTAAGCCTTTACGACGAACCCTTTATCACCTCCATAACCGAGAAACATTTCCTTAGTCCTCTTTAGTTACTTAAGGATAATTTTGACCATTGTCCAGTGATCCACTCCTGGATCACATTGTACCCCCTTGCCATACTCATAGCAAGGCACATAACAAGTCTGGTACACGGCATGGCATACTTTATAGAACATATGGCTGAGGCATAGGGAATGACTTTCATTCTCTCTCTATCTTCTGCCGTGGTCGAGCTTTGGGTCTTACTCAACTTTACACCTTGTAATACAGGCAAGAACTCCTTCTTTGACTGATCCATTTTGAACTCTTTCAAAATCTTGTCCAGGTATATTCTCATTGAAAGTCTTATCAAGCGTCTTGATCTATCTCTATAGATCTTGATGCCCAATATGTAAGTAACTTCACCAAGGTTTTTATTGAAAACACTTATTCAAGTATCCTTTTTTGTTATCCAGAAATTCTATATCATTTCCAATCAATAATATGTCATTCACATATAATATCAGAAATGCTACAGAGCTCCCACTCACTTTCTTGTAAATACAGGCTTCACCATAAGTCTGTATAAAACCATATGCTTTGATCACCTCATCAAAGCGTATATTCCAACTCCGAGATGCTTGCACCAGTCCATAGATGGATCGATGGAGCTTGCACACTTTGTTAGCACCTTTAGGATCGACAAAACCTTCTCATTGCATCATATACAACTCTTCTTTAAGATATCCATTAAGGAATGCAGTTTTGACATTCATTTTCCAGATTTCATAATTATAAAATGCGGCAATTGCTAACATGATTCAGACAGACTTAAGCATCGCTACGGGTGAGAAAGTCTCATCGTAGTCAACCCCTTGAACTTTGTCAAAAATCTTTTGCGAAAAGTCGAGCTTTGTAGACGGTAACATTACCATCAGTGTCAGTCTTCTTCTTGAAGATCCATTTATTCTCTATCGCTTGCCGATCATTGGGCAAGTCAACCAAAGTCCACACTTTGTTCTCATACATGGATCCTATCTTAGATTTCATGGCCTCAAGCCATCTGTCGGAATCTGGGCTCATCATAGCTTCTTAATAGTTCGTAGGTTCGTTTTGGTCTAGTAACATGACTTCCAGGACAGGATTACCGTACCACTCTGGTGCGGATCGGGCTCTGGTCGACCTACAAAGTTTAGTAGTAACTTGATCTGAAGTTTCATGATCATCATCATTAGCTTCCTCTCTAGTTGGTGTAGGCATCACGAGAACGGTTTTCTCTGATGTGCTACTTTCCAACAAGAGAGAAGGTACTACTACCTCATCAAGTTCTACTTTCCTCCCACTCACATCTTTCGAGAGAAACTCTCTCTCTAGAAAGGACCCATTCTCAGCAAGATCTTGCCTTTTGATCTGTGATGGAAGGTGTACCCAGTTGTTTCCTTAGGGTAACCTATGAAGACACACATCTCCGATTTGGGTTTGAGCTTATCAGGCTGAAGCCTTTTGACATAAGCATCGCATCCCCAAACTTTAAGAAAGGACAACTTAGGTTTCTTGCCAAACCACAGTTCATATGGTGTCGTCTCAATGGATCCAGACGGTGCCCTGTTTACAGTAAATGCGGCTATTGATACGTCTCCAACATATCTATAATTTTTGATTCTTCCATGCTATTATATTACCTGCTTCTGGATGTTTATGGGATTTATTTTACACATATATATCATTTTTGGGACTAACCTACTAACCAGAGGCCCAGTCCGTATTGATGTTTTTTTGCCTATTTCAGTATTTTGAAGAAAAGAAATATCAAACGGAGTCCAAACGGAATGAAACCTTCGGGAGCATGATTTTTGGAACGAACGTGATCCGGAGGACTTGGAGTGCAAGTCAAGAAGCAATCGAGGCGGCCAGGAGATAGGAGGGCGCGCCCACCCCACCTGGGCGCGCCCCTGTCTCCAGGGCCCCTCAAGCGGCCACTAACGTACTTCTTCTTCCTATATAAACCTACGTACCCCGAAAACATCCAGGGAGCCACCAAAGAAATATTTCTGCCATCGTAACCTTCTGTATCCGCAAGATCCCATCTTTGAGCCGTCGCCGGCGTTCTGCCGGAGGGGGAATCCACCATGGAGGGCTTGTACATCAACACCATAGCCCTTACGATGAGTTATGAGTAGTTTACCACAGACCTTCGAGTCCATAGTTATTAGCTAGATGGCTTCTTCTCTCTTTTTGGATCTCAATACAATGTTTCCCCCTCTCTTGTGGAGATCTATTTGATGTAAACTCTTTTTGCGGTGTGTTTGTCGAGATCCGATGAATTGTGGGTTTATGATCAAGTTTATTTATGAGAAATATCTGAATCTTCTCTGAATTCTTTTATGTATGATTGAGTTATCTTTGCAAGTCTCTTCGAATTATCGGTTTGGTTTGGCCTACTAGATTGATCTTTCTTGCCATGGTAGAAGTGCTTAGCTTTGGGTTCAATCTTGCGGTGTCCTTACCCAGTGACAGAAACGGTTGCAAGGCACGTATTGTATTGTTGCCATCGAGGATAAAAAGATGGGGTTTATATCATATTGCTTGAGTTTATCCCTCTACATCATGTCATCTTTCTTAATGCGTTACTCTGTTCTTATGAACTTAATAATCTAGATGCATGCAGGATAGCGGTCGATGTGTGGAGTAATAGTAGTAGATGCAGGCAGGAGTCGGTCTACTTGTCACGGGCGTGATGCCTATATACATGATCATGCCTAGATAATCTCATAATTATTCGCTTTTCTATCAATTGCTCGACAGTAATTTGTTCACCCACCGTAATACTTATGCTATCTTGAGAGAAGCCTCTAGTGAAACCTATGGCCCCCGGGTCTATCTTTTATCCTATAAGCTTTCAATCTACTTTTATTTGCATCTTTACTTTTTGCATCTATATTATAAAATACCAAAAATATATTTATCTTATCATATTATCTCTATCAGATCTCACTTTCGCAAGTGGTTGTGAAGGGATTGACAATCCCTTTATCGCGTTGGTTGTGAGTTCTTTTTTTGTTTTTGTAGGTTCGTGGGACTTGTGAGGAGCCTCCTACTGGATTGATACCTTGGTTCTCAAAAACTGAGGGAAATACTTACGCTACTGTGCTGCATAACCCTTTCCTCTTCAAGGAAAACCAATGCAAGCTCAAGACATAGCAGCTATCTCTAATGCATAACGCCAAAATGATAGTGGTAAATCGGTAAGAGACATCATAGATCACACCATATCTAATAAAGTATGGTTATGACGTTTGGACACACCATTACGCTGTGGTGTTCTAGGTGGAGTGAGTTGTGAAACTATTCCACATTGTTTTAAATGAAGGCCAAACTTGTAACTCAAATATTCGCCTCCACAATCAGATGGCAGAACCTTATTTTCTTGTTACGATGATTCTCCACTTCTCTCTAAATTTTTTTAAAATTTCCAAAAATTTCAGACTTGTGTTTCATTAAGTAGGTATACCCATATCTGCTCAAATCATCTATGAAGGTCAGAAAATAACGATACCCGCTATTGGTGTCAAAACCGGCGGATCTCGGGTAGGGGATCCCGAACTATGCGTCCAAGGCTAATGGTAACAGGAGACTGGGGACACGTTGTTTACCCAGGTTCGGGCCCTCTTGATGGAGGTAATACCCTACTTCCTGCTTGATTGATCTTGATGATATGAGTATTACAAGAGTTGATCTACCATGAGATTAGAGAGGCTAAACCCTAGAAGCTAGCCTATGGTATGATTGTTGATGATAGTGACGATGAGTCCTACGGACTAAACCCTCCGGTTTATATAGACACCGGAGGGGGCTAGGGTTACACAAAGTCGGTTTACAGAGGAGGAGATCTACATCCGGATTGCCAAGCTTGCCTTCCACGCCAAGGAGAGTCCCATCTGGACACGGGATGAAGTCTTCTATCTTGTATCTTCATAGTCCAATAGTCCGGCCAGAGTACATAGTCTGGCTATCCGGATACCCCCTTATCCAGGACTCCCTCAGTAGCCCCTGAACCAGGCTTCAATGACAATGAGTCTGGCGCGTAGATTGTCTTCGGCATTGCGAGGCGGGTTCCATCTCCGAATACTCCAAGATAAATTCCGAACACAAGGACCGTGCCCGGCTCTGCAAGATAACATTCCATATATCACCGTAGAGAGAATAATAATAATCCACGAATCCAATCTGCTGACAATTCTTCGAAGAGTGACATCACGCCACGGTCCGGTTTTTATTCGAACCGTTTTTACAACTTGCTACCACACACACCACGAGGCGGTTTCCTTGGCACGTCCTATTAGAGCAGAGATCGTGTTCCCCTTATTGCGGGATTCTCATCAATACGGGTATGGGTAATCCAACCGTGCCTTTTGGCATGACCCCGTGTTTTTAGGCAAGTCCTGAACGACCACGTTCGGGGACGCTTGATATTCTTCTCCCTTTATAAAGGAGCCGAGGCCTATCCCTCTGTCTCCACGCTCGCACATCCCGCACCCTGAGTCCCAACACCTAAAGCCCGAGCTTAAGCACCCTGGATCTTCAATCATGTCCGGATCTGGCCATCAAGGCCGATGGATGGCTTCCTCTGTCAAAGAGGAGGATATTGCGAAGCTTAGGGAGGCTTGGTATTTGACCGCCGATGTCAAGCATAAGCTTCCTGCTCCCGAACAGGTTATCCCCACTCCCGAGACCAACGAGAGCGTCGTATTTGTCTCCCACTTCCTCCGAGGCTTAGGTCTTACTCTTGATCCCTTCGTGAGGGGGCTCATGCACTACTACAGGCTAGATTTCCACGATCTAGCTCCGGATTCTATCCTCCACATCTCGTCATTTATCGTTGTGTGTCAAGCCTTCCTTCACATTGCCCCCCACTTCGGCTTATGGCTCAAGACTTTCAATGTGAAGCCGAAGATAATTGAGGAGCGACACACAGAGTGCGGAGGTGCCATAATAAGCAGGAACACTGATGCCCTGTGGCCCGAAGGCTCCTTCCCGAAGGTATCCGATTTATGGCAACGGAGGTGGTTCTATGTCACAGCTCCTGAGGCTCAAAGTGGGCGGCCGCGCCTACCTTCCGCTCGGGCCCTCCACCTCAACTGGCATCGTGGGCCAACGTGGGACTAAACTGGGGGCCTGCAAATGATGTACCAATGCTACAAAGCCGCATTCGGGAGCTCCTCGAGAGGGACATTAGTCTCGTTAAAATAATCCAAGTAATGCTAGTCCGGTGGATCCTGCCGTGCAAACACCGGCCTCTCCGGATGTGGGAATTCAATCCAGAAGGTCCGCGGACCATTCAGCACTTCCTCGGCGTGACACCCGAAGGGATGTATAAATTGTTCTTTGGACCACGAATAAAGTGTCCGGACACCATCAAGGATGCGGGCCCGAGCTGCAATCGCCTCGATACGCGAGTAAGTAACCCTATAACCGAACACCTTGCTTATATTTTTCATAGCATTGATCTGAACACTGTCCGCAACCAGGATTGGCTTAGTAAGGCGGAGAGGATCATGTGTCCGGCCCCTCTTCCCGAAGGTTCGCCTGGCCCAGCGATGGCCAGGATCCTTGAATGGACACTAAGTCGGGTGCCACCAGATAGAGCTGAAGGGGAGAGCGGGGAGGCCAAGAGTGGGCCTCACATCTTGCGCATCCGAACCGGGGGAATCAGCGCCTCCACGGAGGAGGAGAATCGGGGAGGCGATTCTGAGGTTTCCTCCCCCCGCGGGAAGAAGAGGGCCGCCTTCGAAGATTTGGAGACGGGGGCGCCTAAACAAGGGAAAGGAACTTCGCCAAAGGGCCCTGCCCCGAAGGGCGTCCTCACCGCACATTGCCCGCATATGGGCCAGCCCTCCACCGAGCTGTGAGTTTAATTAAGCAAGGATCTTATTGCTTTTTCCTCTTGAGAGTAATAACTGGGGCCTGTTTTTTCTGTAGCCCGGCCAGCAGTTCATCTCAACAGGGGTCGTCTTCGGGGGATCTTCTTCCGGAGATGATGGAGAGTGAAACCCCACCTGCCTCTCCACCTCGCGAGGCGGGCGACCCTGAGGTATCGTCATGGAGGAGTTCGGATCCAATGGGGCCGGAAGCTAACACTTCGGCCGCCCCGAGCCGAGCGCGTTCGGCTCCCATGGTGGACAGTAGAAAGGGTCCGGGAGAGTCCGGTGTCTAGCCAAACACGCTGACGGGCCTCCTGGAGTCAGCTGATCTCTTGGAGGATCATCGTACCCTAATGGGTACGGTGTTGGAGAAAATCTCCTCCGCCACAAATTGTTTAAACGAAGCTTTAAGGGGCCTGCTCAAAGGCTTTGAGGTAAGCCACAATTTTTAGTTGAGCCGCACGCGATACATGCGCTCTGTATAGGTAGTAGCCCCTGAGACTGTGGATGCCAGCCCATGGTGGCAACCGGAGGATCAAACTCCCAGATAATGATCGCACTTGTATTGATGTGCATATCACTAAGGGTTCGGCAATAGACCAGGCCGCTGAATGCGTCGAATTGAGGCGGCAGATGGACGTTGTGGAGGCCGACGTCACGCTTGTGAACAAGCGATTTGAGGAGTCGTAGAGTATGCTTTCCTATATCCACATATATTTTTGCAAGAAGGTTGAAATATTCATGTGATGTTATGTAGTTGCAGGCGGAGCTGCTGCCTGATACGTCTCCAATGTATCTATAATTTATGAAGCATTCATGCTATTTTATTATCTATTTTAGGCAATATTGTGCTTTACTATCCACTTTTATATTATTTTTGGGACTAACCTATTAACCGGAGGCCCAGCCCAGATTTGCTGTTTTATGCCTATTTCAGTGTTTCGAGGAAAAGGAATATCAGACGGAGTCAAAACGGAACAATATCAATTGGAGAAGTTAATTTTGGAAGGAAAGCAACCCAGGGAACTTGGAGTGCACGTCAGGGGAGAGACGGGCTGCCCACGAGGGTGGGGGGCGCGCCCCCCTCCCTCGTGGGACCCCCATAGCTCCACCGACGTACCCCTTGCACCCATATACCTACGTACCCTAAAACTTCTAGAACAGAACCTAGATCGGGAGTTCCGCCACCGCAAGCCTCTGTAGCCACCAAAAACCAATCGGGACCCTGTTCCGGCACCCTGCCGGAGGGGGATCCCATCACCGGAGGCCATCTTCATCATCCCGGCGCTATCAATGATGAGGAGGGAGTAGTTCACCCTCGGGGCTGAGGGTATGTACCAGTAGCTATGTGTTTGATGTCTCTCTCTCGTGTTCTCTCTCGTGTTCCTCTATGGCACGATCTTGATGTATCCCGAGCTTTGCTATTGTAGTTGGATCTTATGATGTTTCTCCCCCTCTACTCTCTTGTGATGAATTGAGTTTCCCCTTTGAAGTTATCTTATTGGATTGAGTCTTTTATGAGAACACTTGATGTATGTCTTGCGATCCACTTGATGTATGTTTTGGTGATCAACTTGCGGGTTTCGGGACATTGGGAACCTATGCATAGGGGTTGGCACACGTTCTTGACTCTCCGGTAGTAGCTTTGGGGCACTCTTTGAAGTACTTTTAAGTTGGTTGGATGAATCTGAGATTGTGTGACGCATATCGTATAATCATGCCCACGGATACTTGAGGTGACAATGGAGTATCTAGGTGACATTAGGGTTTTCGTTGATTTGTGTCTTAAGGTGTTATTCTAGTATGAACTCTATGATGGATTGAGCGGAAAGAATAGCTTTATGTTATTTTACTACAAACTCTTGAATAGATAGAACAGAAAGGATAACTTTGAGGTGGCTTCGTACCCTACCATAATCTCTATGTTTGTTCTCCGCTATTAGTGGCTTTGGAGTGACTCTTTGTTGCATGTTGAGGGCTTGTTATATGATCTATCTATGTTATTATTGTTGAGAAAACTTGCACTAGTGAAAGTATGAACCCTAGGCCTTGTTTCCTATCATTGCAATACCGTTTACGCTCACTTTTACCACTTGCTACCTTGCTGTTTTTATAATTTCAGATTACAAAAACCATTATCTACTATCTATTTTGCACTTGTATCACCATCTCTTCGCCGAACTAGTGCACCTACACAATTTACCATTGTATTGTGTGTGTTGGGGACACAAGAGACTCTTTGTTATTTGGTTGCAGGGTTGTTTGAGAGAGACCATCTTCATCCTATGCCTCCTACGGATTGATAAACCTTAGGTCATCCACTTGAGGGAAATTTGCTGCTGTCCTACAAACCTGCGCACTTGCAGGCCCAACAACATCTACAAGAAGAAGGTTGTGTAGTAGACATCAAGCAGTTTCTGGCGCCGTTGCCGGGGAGGGTAGGTAAAGGGTACTCACACTCCGTCAACTAAGCTCTTTTTTGGCGCGGTGAGTGCTTGAAGGTATATCTTTAGATCTTGCAATCGAATCTTTTTGTTTCTTGTTTTAGCACTAGTCTAGTTTATAAAAGAAAACTCCAAAAAAAATGGATTTAAGTTTATCTCATACGCTTCGTCTTTTTAATATCTTTCGTGAGTATGATGGAAAGGAAAATTGTGCTCAAGTGCTAGAAGAAGAATTACATAGAATGCTTGGCATGAAATATGTGAATGATGAGCATGATTGCAATGTTGTTAGTACGAATTCTTTGAATATCCATGATGTTAATGATGATTGCACTAGTTATGATGAAAATATCTCTTATGAGCATGTCAACTTTTGTGGAGTGCATGTTTGCATGAACACACCAAATAGAGAAGATATTTATTGCAAGAGGCATAAGTACTTAGAAACCAAATTGTTGCAAGAAGAGCTAGATGAATGCGCTGAAAGATTCAATATCTTTCGCTCTCCTTGTGAACTTTGCAATGAACATGGTCATTTAAAGCACCAATGCTATTTGTTTCATGATCAAGTCGTGTCCAAATATTGTGATAATTTGATTACCCTTGAGCATCATAAAGATCTTAGCCTTCTTTTGGGTTATGAAGAAATAAAACATATAACTGAGGGTATTCCAAAATTTAGTCTTGATAAAATTCTTGATTTTGATCTAGAGAAAATTTATATGTATTGTGCGGAGAATTGCATTGAAAATCCTTATATTGCCAATTACCTAAAGAAAAGAAAGCAAATGGAAGATGCTGAGAATACTAATGAAAGGGAAGAGGCTTCCCAATCTCCTCCTATTATTTATTATGATGAATCAGGTAACGAGGAGGAGCTTGCTATTCAATCAATCTCATCAATAAGGAGCTCAAAGAGAAAGGTTGAGCCCACACATAATGTGAAGAAGAAAAGGAAAAGAAGGAGCAACAAAGGTAGAAAGGTATCCCTCCAAATGATGTTGCTCCTACTACTCATTGTGATGATGATAATTGCTTTACTATTGGTGCTATCCATATTTTTAATGATGAGAGTGATTATGCTTATGATATGAAAGGGCCCAAGCTTGGGGAAGCTATGTTTGATGAGTATGAAATATTTGAGAATATATTTGCTAAAATTAATGATTGTCCCAAGCTTGGGGATGCTATGTTTAATGAAGATGATATTTTTAGCATCCCAAGTTTTGTTATGCAAAGTTGTTATGATGATAGCATGCCTCCTACCTATGATGATTATATTGATGAAAGTGGGTTTGGAAGAGTGTCAACTTTAGGAATTAGTGATCCCACTATTTTGAAGATGTTGAATCTTATTGTGATGAATATGAAAGTGGATTTGGAAGAGTGTCAACTTTATTTAGTGATTCCACTATCTTGGGAGAGGTTTCAATCGATTATGATGAGAACGAAGTTGCTACTTATGATGATTATTGTGATGAAACTTATGCTATAAAGAGTAGTGATGATTATATTTACAAATCTTGTCATGATTATGATTACCCTTTTTCTGAACATTACTCTTTTAATGTGGAAACAATTTTTAGTGTTCAAGTCTCTTATGATATTCCCACTATTCCTAATGAGAAGAATTTTGCTTATGTGGAGAATAGTAAATTTTCTATGCTTGTACATCATGAAAAGAATGCTTTAGGTGCTGGTTATATTGTTGAATTCATTCATGATGCTACTGAAAATTATTACAAGGGAAGAACATATGCTTGTAGGAATTGCAATAATATCAAGTTTCCTCCCTATGTGCTTAAATTCTTGAAGCTATGCTTGTGTTACCTTCCTATGCTAGTTGATTATTGTTCCCATAAGTTGTTTGCTCACAAAATCCCTATGCATAGGAAGTGGGTTAGACTTAAATGTGCTTGTCATATTCTTCATGATGCTCCCATTATGTTTCAATTCTTATCTTTTATGTGAGCATCATTGTCATCATCTTGCCTAGTTAGAAAGGCATTAAAGAAAAGCGCTTGTTGGGAGACAACCCAATATTTATCCTTACTGTTTTTGTGTGTCCACATGATTATGCTACTGTAGTAATCATGTTTTATAGCTTTTGTTTCAATAAAGTGCCAAGTAGAACCTTTGGGAAGACTTGGGTGAAGTTTATGTGATCTTGCTGTGAAAAACAGAAACTTTAGCGCTCACGAGATTAGCTGCCATTTTTTACTGGAGAGTGATTTTAGGTTGATTCTTTTTGCAGATGATTAATATATAAATTACTCAGGTCCAGAAATTTATTTAATAATTTTTGGGGTTCCAGAGGTATAGGTTTGATATAGATTACTACAGGCTATTCTGTTTTTGACAGATTCTGTTTTCATTGTGTTGTTTGCTTATTTTGATGCATATATGGCTAGTATTAAGTGGTATGAACCATAGAGAAGTTAGAATACAGTAGGTTTTACACAAATATGAATTTATAATGAGTTAATTACAGTACCTAAGTGGTGGTTTTATTTTCTTATACTAACGGAGCTTATGAGTTTTGTTTTGAGTTTTGTGTGGTTGAAGCTTTCAAGTTTTGGGTAAAGATTCGATGGACTATGGAATAAGGAGTGGCAAGAGCCAAAGCTTGGGGATGCCCAAGGCACACCAAGGTAATATTCAAGGACAACCAAGCAACTAAGCTTGGGGATGCCCCGGAAGGCATCCCCTCTTTCGTCTTCGTTCATCGGTAACTTTACTTGGAGCTATATTTTTATTCGCCACATGATATGTGTTTTGCTTGGAGCGTCATTTTATTTTGTTAGTTTTTGCTTGCTTTTAGTTAGAATAATGTTTTGCATCTTTAGTTTCAATAAAAAAGTCAAGGATAGCCTTTGCCATGCTTATTTTGCTAGTTTGCATGTTGCTGTTTGAAAACAGAAAGTTTACCGCTGTTGCAAAAATTCCCTAGAAAAGTCAGAGAGTTGTATAAAGTTGAATCCTTTTTCATATTAAGCTCTGATAAATTTATCACAGTGGAAATTTTAGTTCATAATTTTTGGAGTCAGGGAAGTATTGTTACTCTTGCATTCTTTACAGACTGTACTGTTTTGGCAGATTGCTGTTATGGTTGCATTGTTTGCATATGTTTGCTTGTTTAATGATTCTATTTGAGGATAGGAGTATTAAATATACAGAGACATTTAGTATCCAATGTTGAATAATAATGTTAGTGAATTTTCACAGTAGAAGATGACATGGTTTTGCATTGGTTTATACTAACCTATCTCACGAGTTCTTGTTGAGTTTGTTGTGAATGAAGCTTTTGATAAAAAGAGAAACCGTGACATGAAAGGAATTAAGGAGACACAAAAGCTCAAGCTTGGGGATGCCCAAGGCACCCCAAGATAATATTTCAAGAAGTCTCAAGCATCTAAGCTTGGGGATGCCCCGGTAGGCATCCCACCTTTCTTCTTCAACAACTATCGGTTAGTATCGGTTGAGCCTAAGTTTTTGCTTCTTCACATGAGTTGTGCTATGCTTGCAATGCTATTTTATTTTGTTTGCTTGCTGTTTTAATAAGATACCAAGATATGAAATTCTTTAATGAGAGAGAGTCTTTGCATAGTTGCATAATTATTTTGCTACTCATTGATCTTCACTTATATCTTTTTGGAGTATCTTTTCATTTACTCGTGTGCTTCACTTATATCCTATGAGTAAATTGTTGAATGAGTTGATTGTCATAAATCTGAAATTATATATGTTTCATTTGCTTATCCCATGGGGAGTAATGACTTCACATCTAAGAAGTAGAGGTTGTAAATTTATTGACGGTTAGCAAGCATTGTATTAGTCATTTGAACAATTCATGAAAGAATATTGAAGGAAGGGATATTTCACATATAAATATATTATCATAGACATCTTTCCTAATTGGGAGCACTCATTAAGTATGACATGCTAAAGAGTTGATGTTGGACAAGGAAGATAGCGTAATGGGGTTATGTTTTCTTGCATCTCAGTTAAAGTATATTGTCATGGATCATTCAAACATGTTGAGCTTGCCTTTCTCCCCTTGCTAGCCTAAATATCCGTACTAAGCGGGAATACTGCTTGTGCATCCATTATCCTTAAACCCAGTTTTTGCCATGAGTGTCCACCATACCTACCTATAGGCGGTATTTACCTGCCGTTCCAAGTAAATTTGCATGTGCCAAACTCTAAACCTTCAAATTATAATCTGTTTTGTATGCCCAAATTGCTCATTTAGAAACTAGGGGCTATCAGTGTCTTCCATGCTAGGTGGGTTATTCTCAAGAGGAGTGGACTCTGCTCCTCATTCACGAGAAAGTGGCGGTAACCGGGATGCCCAGTCCCATGATCAAAAAGATCAAAAGCAAATCAAAATAATTAAACAAAACTCCCCCAGGATTGTTGTTAGTTGGAGGCACTTGTTGTTTCAAGCAAGCCATGGATTGATGCTTGTTGGTGGTTGGGGGAGTAAAAACTTTTACCATTCTGTTTGGGAACCACCTATAATGTATGTAGTATGGAAGATATTGGGAACTCTTGGTTGTTATGTTGACAATGAGATCATACCTCTCAAAATTATTTATCTCTATTTTAAAAATTGAGCTCTGGCACCTCTGCAAATCCCTGCTTCCCTCTGCGAAGGGCCTATCTTTTACTTTATGCAAGAGTCAACGTGATCTTCACCTTTCCCTTTTTCATTTTATCCTTCGGCAAGCACATCGTGGTGGGGTGATCCTGATATATATATATATATATCCAATTGGATGTACGTTAGCATGAACTATTATTGTTGACATCACCCAAAGGTGAATACGTTTGGAGGCAACATTATAAGCCCCAATCTTTCTCTGTGTCTGATTAAAACTTCATAACCACAAGTATTGTGTGAGTGTTAGCAATTGTAGAAGACTATATGATAGTTGAGTATGTGGAGTTTGCTATTCCTGAAAATAAGATGAATTGCAATTGTTTTGATGACTAAGAATGAAGTTTGCTAGTTTTCAAGAATATTTATGGTCTATGCTTTAACATGTGAATTGCTTGTTACTAGTTCGTGAAAAGTTTTATGAGATGAACTACTGTTATGACATATATTAATGCTAGTAAAGGTGATTGAAATTATCATTGATCAAACTTGTGCACCTCTAGCATTCACACTTCATAAATTCTTTCTTTTATCATTTACCTACTCGAGGATGAGTAGGAATTACTGCCGTTGAGGCCCTGAGGGCGGAGCTTGCTCTAGCCAAGGAACAAGCTCGAATTAGCAATGCGGCTGCTCTAAAGATAGCCGAAGAATTAAAGGCCGAACAGGCCACTCATCTCCGAAGTGAGGAGAAGATAGCCAAGATGGCTGTGGATCCAAGGGATGCCGCCGGCCGGTATGAGCTTCTCGAAAAGGAGAATCAAACAAAGGCGGCTGACCTGAAGAAGGCGATGGATTCAGCTAAAGAGATGCGCTCTCAGATTAGAGACGCACGGGAGGAACTTCGACAAGCCGGGGAAATCACGGCCGGAAGTCCTTATGTGTTGCGGATGAAGTTTTTAGATCCAAAGTATGCTCCGTTGGATAAGCTATGGAGCGCCGCAGATGAGTATGCGGACTTGGCGAAGAGTGCGGCTGATGCGACCAAGCTATTCAAGGATCATGAGGATAACAAAATGGAGAGGCTGTTCTGGTCGCAATTTAAAGCTCCAGTGCGCTCCCTGCCCTTGAGTGAGAAAATGGCCGCCATAGCCGAGCTCCATAGGCTGTCCGGCCTTGCAATGAGGTCTATAATAGACCATCTATGGCCAAAGGAGCCGAAGCCGGACAATTACTTTGGTTTGGTGCAATGATTATTTGGCGCCAGAGCGCATATTGATGCCATGAAGAGATCGACGTGCATAGAGGGTGCACGGATGGCTTTTGCCCATGTGAAAACATATTGGGCGGATATGGAGGCCACCCGTATTGCAACCCGGGGTCCGGCAGGAAGCCAAGACCCAGCCGAGCACTATTTTGAGCAGGTTATAGAAGGTGCTCGTAGAATAGAGGCCCAGTGCTCCAAGAATGTCATGTTTGAGTGATGAAATTGTAAACAACTATGTGTTTAATTATGGAGGCTGCTTTTTTTGTATACTTTTGCCTGAAAGTATTATAGCGTCTCCTGTGCGGCTATTTATATATGCATATAATCGTGAAAGTTAGCAGTCGTTGGCTTCAGCCCCCACACACATAATGTGGGGGTGTTCGAGAAAATATGCATGAACACACTTGATCCAACGTCTTGGTCCATTAAGGAGGTGATCGCACATCGAACCAGGAAACCGGACTATATAGCTGTTACACTTTCGCTTAGCCGTAGGAGTTGAAAGGTGCGGCTACTATATAGCCCCTGGTACTTCCGTGTGCATCCGGATACAGTGCGCGTACTTGACCGGTAGACCGGTCCTTCGTTAATGCGAAGGAATCCTATAGATTCCGATGAGTCCTCGAGTGGTTGATCGGTCTCTCACTATATCATGACAGTCAGTTTTCGGCTTTCTCTACTGAGGTGCTCATCCGGAATAACCAGGGCACAATCGCAGTAGTTCTCCTTTGGTCGCCTTAGCCGATAGAACGGAACGTAAGGCAGCAAACCCAGGAGCCGGGCTAACCCAACATTTGACCAAAGTCATGATTCAGAGCTGATGCATATAAGGCCAAACTCATGACGCCGAACACTCCCGAAGGTATTCGGACTTTATAACATATATTGGGCTGAATAACGCCCTTGACCCTGTGGTTCCAGTTACGCGCACTTATCTGTCGTGGCAAAAAGCCTAAAACGCCAGTGTCCCTTACAGGTGTATGAAATACCCAAGGGACATTGAGAAACAAAAGACAGTAAAGAAGGTTTACGCAGGGGCTTAATCTAAAGGGAAACCTATGGGCGGGGCCCTGCTGCACGTCTGCGCCTATGTCTCCGTTGTGCCGTATCCTGGAAGGGTGTCCACTGGTAGTGTCTGTGAGAATGAAAGAAAAAGAAAACATGCGAAAAGTTAGTTATGCTCGAGAAGTGTTTGAGATCCGGCCTGTTAACGAGGCAAGCCGAACCGTGGGATTGTGTTACATGTTCTCAGCCCCTCGTATTATTTGTGGGGACACATGTGCAGCCCCTGGCTCATGTTTATCTGAGCCATTGTGAAGAATAGTGTATTGAACTCGTCTAACCGTGTCCGTGGTCTTGACGACCGGTCATGTGTTCCGGTGGGAGAGGCCGCCTAGAGTCCGGCAGCAGGAACTACCGCGTACTGCTCTATGTTTCCGCTAACCGTGATGATGCCGCGTGGACCAGGCATTTTGAGTTTAAGGCAGGCGTAGTTTGGTATTGCGTTAAAGCAAGCAAAGGCCGGTCTTCCAAGCAATACATGATAGTCGCTGCTGAAGGGAGCGATGCTGAAGAGTAAGTTCTCGCGTCTGAAATTGTCGGGAGAACCGAATGTTACTTCTAACATGAGGGAGCCCCAGCAATGGGCCACGATGCCTGGAATTACTCCATTGAAGGTGGCGTTATTTTGATTTATTCTGGATGGGTCTATCCCCATCCTGCGGATGGTGTCTTGATATATCAAATTAAGACTATTGTTGCCATCCATTAGGATGCGAGTAAGATGGTATCCATCAATTATTGGGTTGAGCACCAAGGCAGCCGATTCTCCATGCCGGATACTGGTCGGGTAGTCCCTGTGATCAAAAGTGATCGGGCATGTTGCCCAGGGATTAAATTGGGGGGTTACGAACTCTGTGTGAGTTGCGTGTACCATGTTTACCATTTTGACTTCTGGTGGGAACTGTTTCTGGCCCCTAGTGTTTGGCTGGCAAGGCTCATCCTCATCTTCGCTTGGTGTTTCCCTTCCCTTATGTTCGGCGTTTAACTTGCCGGCCTGCTTGAAAACCCAACATTCTCTATGGGTATGATTTGCAGGTTTGTCGGAAGTGCCATGGATTTGGCGCAATCTGTCCAGGACTTTGTTCAGGCCAGATGGTTCCTCTTTGCTGCCGTTAAATGGCTTTTTCCCTTGACCAGGTCGAGGGCCCCTGAATCTGGCGTTGATTGTTGTGCTGTTCGGACTGTCATTATTCCGACGTTTGCTCTTAGTGTGCCGTGGCTTCCCATTGCTGTCTCGGATTTCGGATGTGCATGGGTTGCTGGTGCCTTTACGGGCCAACCAGTTGTCCTCGCCCGCACAAAATTGGGTCATGAGGCTTGTTAAGGCTGCCATCGGTCTTGGATTTTCGTAACCGAGGTGTCTGGCAAGCCACTCGTCTTGGATACTGTGTTTGAAGGCTACTAAGGCTTCGGCGTCCGGACAATCGACAATTTGATTCTTCTTAGTGAGGAATCTGTTCCAAAGCTTGCGGGCTGACTCTCCGGGCTGCTGTATTATGTGACTTAAATCGTCAGCATCTAGAGGTCGGACGTAGGTCCCTTGGAAGTTGGCCCTGAAAGCATCCTCAAATTCCTCCCAGCTTCCAATTGAATTTTCAGGGAGGCTTTTCAGCCAATGACAAGCTGGTACTTTTAACTTGAGGGGGAGGTATTTGATGGCGTGGAGGTCGTCCCCACGAGCCATGTGTATGTGAAGGATAAAATCTTCAATCCAGACCCCGGGGTCCGTCGTTTCGTCGTATGACTCTATATTCACGGGTTTGAATCCCTGTGGAAATTCATGCTCCAGCACCTCGTCCGTGAATCACAGGGGGTGTGCAACCCCTCTGTATCTAGCCTCTTGCGGCCTACTGCCGGCTGTTGTTGCTCCAGGTGTTGATTCCGTACTGGTATTCGATCAACATGATTGTTGTGGTGACCATAATCCCGTGTCGGAGCCTGTCCTCTGGACCCATAGATGGACCTGGCTGCATTGGCCTTTTTGTCCAGGAGCTCTCGTAAATCATGTGCGGTATCAGTGGCTGCTCTATCGCGGCCATGAGTAGGCTGGTCCGGCTGAGTAGCCTTATTGTTTTTGGGCCGAACGGGTGCTGCAGCTTCATTGTAGAATTCGGGTAGCAGTTTGCGCTTTGGGTAGCTCTTTGTGTGGTGATTATCGCCATGTTTTCCTTCGGTGTCCATCACCTTATTCCATCGTCGGTTGAGCGTATCCTGCGTGGCCTTAAGCCTTTGCTTCTGTTTCTTCAGGCCCCGTGCTGTGGCCAGGAGTTTTCTACGGAGTTTGTCTTGGTTTGACTGTTCTTCCGGGATGATGAACGTATCGTCAACCGGACTGTTATCTTCTTTGGAGGTAGCATGATGAGTTCGGCCCTCTGAATTGTGATTGGGCATCTGCTCCGGGCTGTGTTCGGCATGACCTGGTTTATCCTACTCCGTCACTGGGTCCCTATGGTCGTTGTTGCCTTCAAAATCAACCGGAGTGTCATCCTGTTTTGGGTTGTTATCGCTATTTTTACTGTGACTGGACCTAAGGCGGGGCCTACGCCATCGTTTTTGCTTTTGCCCGGGGGGTTTATCCTCCGTTGTGTCCTTTTTGTCAACATTGTCTTCTTTGGGGGTGTCCACCATGTAGATGTCGTATGATGAAGTGGCAGTCCAGCGCCTCGTGGGCGGTGGTTTCGGATCTTCCCCTGCATCAACGTCCATACCGTCGATGTTATTGCGGTCGACCTCAAGCATGTCTGTTAGGTCATCGACAGTGGCTATGAAGTGGGTGGCGGGTGGGCTGCGATTTTCTTCATCTTCTGTATCCCACGCGGGCCGGACATAGTTCGGCCAGGAGTCTTCTATCAGAGAGAGAGACTTTAATGAGTTTAGCACGTCTCCGAAAGGTGAGTGCTGAAAGATATCCGCGGCGGTGAACTCCATGACTGGAGCCTAGTTAGATTCGATGGGAACAGATGCGCGCGGTCCGGAACACACGGCCGGAGACGAGTCTGGGGGTCCAAAGACACAGATCCCTTTAGGAGAGGAGTCTGTGTCGGCTCCAACACCGAGGAGTGTGCGGCCTCCGGGGCGGGGTCCATCCACCCGTCCTCGGAGGCACGACCCGCTCTGGAGTGAAGTCTGGAGCGGTAGCAGGTGCGATGTTCCGAATACTGTCCGACTGCCGATCTAGGTCGTGCATGTCGTGGTTGTTCGGTGCTCCTGACACAGGCTTGAATCCGTCGAAGATCAAATCTCTGCGGATGTCGGCGGTGTAATTTAGGTTTCCAAACCTGACTTGATGGCCGGGGGCATAGCTATCGATCTGCTCCAGATGGCCAAGCGAGTTGGCCCGCAGTGCGAAGCCGCCGAACACGAAGATCTGTCCGGGGAGAAAAGTCTCACCCAGGGCAGCATTGTTGAAGGCTAGAGAAGCCATCTAGCCTTGTAGTGACGATACAGAGGAACTCTCAATGAAAGCACCAATGTCGGTGTCAAAACCGGCGGATCTCGGGTAGGGGGTCCCGAACTGTGCATCTAAGGCTAATGGTAACATGAGACTGGGGACACGATGTTTACCCAGGTTCGGGCCCTCTCGATGGAGGTAGTACCCTACTTCCTGATTGGTTGATCTTGATGATATGAGTATTACAAGAGTTGATCTACCACGAGATCAGAGAGGCTAAACCCTAGAAGCTAGCCTATGGTATGATTGTTGATGATAATGACGATGAGTCCTACGGACTAAACCCTCCGGTTTATATAGTCACCGGAGGGGGCTAGGGTTACACAGAGTCGGTTTACAGAGGTGGAGATCTACATCCGGATCACCCAGCTTGCCTTCCACGCCAAGGAGAGTCCCATCCGGACATGGGACGAAGTCTTCTATCTTGTATCTTCATAGTCCAACAGTCTGGCCAGAGTACATTGTCCGGCTATCCGGATACCCCCTTATCCAGGACTCCCTCACCTGCCACGTGCCTCAACACTCATCGGACTGCATACATTGGTATGTATTATTTCCAATAAGTCATTGGCTCGCTCCATTGTTCCGGAGAACGGAGTTTTAGCCATCTTGCCCATGAGGCTTGGTTCACAAGTATCAAATGACTCATAATCAAGTGATTCCAAAAGCCCATGAGCATGGAGTTTCTTCATGTGTTTTACACCAATATGACCTAAACGGCAGTGCCACAAGTATGTTGCACTATCATTATCAACTTTGCATCTTTTGGCATCAATATTATGAATATGTGCATCACTATGATCGAGATTCAATAAACCATTAACATTGGGTGTATGACCGTAGAAGGTTTTATTCATGTAGACAGAATAACAATTATTCTCTATCTTAAATGAATAACCATATTGCAATAAACATGATCCTATCTTGTTCATGCTCACACACAAACACCAAATAACATTTATTTAGGTTCAAAACTAATCCCGAAAGTATAGGGAGTGTGCGATGATGATCATATCAATCTTGGAACCACTTCCAACACACATCATCACTTCACCCTCAACTAGTCTCCATTTATTCTGCAACTCCTATTTTGAGTTACTAATTTTAGCAACCGACCAAGTATCAAATACCCAGGGGCTACTACGAGCACTAGTAAGGTAAACATCAATAACATGTATATCAAATATACCTTTGTTCACTTTGCCATCCTTATTATCCGCAAAATATTTTGGGTAGTTCCGCTTCTAGTGACCATTCCCTTTGTAGTAGAAGCACTCAATTTCAGGCTTAGGTCCACTTTTGGGCTTCTTTACGGGAGTGACAACTTGCTTGCCATTCTTCTTGAAGTTCCCTTTCTTTCCTTTACCCTTTTTTCTTCAAACCAGTGGTCTTGTTAACCATCAACACTTGATGCTCTTTCTTGATTTCTACCTTCGCCGATTTCAGCACCACGAAAAGCTCGGGAATTGTTTTCGTCATCCCTTGCATATTATAGTTCATCACGAAGTTCTAGTAGCTTGGTGATAGTGACTAGAGAAATCTGTCAATCACTATCTTATCTGGAAGATTTACTCCCACTTGATTCAAGCGATTGTAGTACCCAGACATTCTAAGCACATGCTCACTAGCTGAGCTATTCTCCTCCATATTGTAGGCAAAGTACTTGTCAGAGTTCTCATACCTCTCGACATGTGCATGAGTTTGAAATACCAATTTCAGCTCTTGGAACGTCTCATATGCTCCGTGGCGTTCAAAACGTTTTTGAAGACCCGGTTCTAGGCCGTAAAGCATGGCGCACTAAACTATTATGTAGTCATCATATTGAGCTAGCCAAACGTTCATAACGTCTGCATCTGCTCCTGCAATAGGTTTGTCACCTAGCGGTATATCAAGGACATAATTCTTCTATGCAGCAACGAGGATAATCCTCAGATCATGGACCCAATCCGCATCATTGCTACTATCATCTGTCAACTTAGATTTTCTCTAGGAACATATCAAAAACATAGGGGAGCTACAACGCAAGCTATTGATCTACAACATAATTTGCAAATACTATCAGGACTGTGTTCATGATAAATAAAGTTCAATTAATCAAATTACTTAAGAACTCCCACTTAGATACACATCCCTCAAGTCATCTAAATGATATGTGATCCAAATCAACTAAATCACGTTCGATCATCACGTGAGATGGAGTAGTCATCAATGGTGAACATCTCTATGTTGATTATATCTATTATATGATTCACGTTCGACCTTTCGGTCTCTAGTGTTCCGAGGCCATGTCTATACATGGCTCATCAAGTTTAACCCGAGTATTCCGCATGTGCAAAACCATCTTGCATCTGTTGTATTTGAACGTAGAGCCTATCACACCCGATCATCACATGGTGTCTCAGCACGAAGAATTGTCGCAACAGTGCATACTCAGGGAGAACACTTATACCTTGAAATATTAGTTAATGGATCATCTTATAATGCTACCGTCGTACTAAGCAAAATAAGATGCATAAAAGATAAACATCACATGCAATCAAAATATGGGACATGATAGGGCAGTCATCATCTTGTGATTTGATCTCCATCTCCAAAGCATCGTCATGATCTCCATCGTCATTGGCTCGACAACTTGATCTCCATCTTTGTGTCGTGGCCGTCTCGCCAACTATTGCTTCTACAACTATTGCTACTACTTAGTGATAAAGTAAAGCAATTACATGGCATTTGCATTTCATACAATAAAGAGACAACCATAAGGCTCCTTCCGTTGCCAATAACTTTTACAAAACATGATCATCTCATACTATACAAATATCACATCATGTCTTGACCATATCGCATCACAACATGCCCTGCAAAAACAAGTTAGACGTCCTCTACTTTCTTGTTGCAAGTTTTACGTTGCTGCTACGGGCTTCTAGCAAGAACCGTTCTTACCTATGGCACAAAAACCACAATGGTGATTGATCAAGTTTGCTGTTTTAACCTTCAACAAGGACAGACCGCAGTCAAATTTGATTCAACTAAAGTAGGAGAAACAGACACCCGCCAGCCACCTTTATGTAAATCTAGTTGCATGTTTGACGGTGGAACCGGTCTCATGAACATGGTCATGTAAGGTTGGTTTGGGCCGCTTCATCCAACAATACCGCCGAATCAAAATAAGACATTGGTGGTAAGCAGTATGAAGATCACCGCCCACAACTCTTTGTGTTCTACTCGGGCATATCATCTACGCATAGATCTGGCTCTGATACCACTATTGGGGAATGCTGCATGGAATATCAAAATTTTCCTACGCACACACAATGATCTATCCATGGAGATGCATAACAATGAGGGGAAGAGTGTGTCTACGTACCCTCGTAGACCGTAAGCATAAGCGTTTCACAACGCGGTTGATGTAGTCGTACACCTTCATGATCCGTGATCAAGTACTGAACGTATAACACCTTTGAGTTCTGCACACGTTTAACTCGATGACGTCCTTGCCTTCTTGATCCAGCAAGATGAGTGAAGTAGTAGATGAGCTCCGACAGCATGACAGCATCGCGATGGTGTTTTTGAAGAACAATCTCCGCAGTGCTTAGCCAAGCACAACGGAAACTATGACGGGGGATAAACTAGAGGGGACGGGGTTGCCAGCACATGGTGTGGTGATTCTTGATGTGTCTTGGGGTGCTAGCCCTGCCCCTCTATTTATATGTTGAGCCCTGGGTTCAAAACTTGGAGTAAAAGCCTCCTCAAAGTTGGCTTTGCCCGAAAGGCAAGAGTCCTTCTCGGACTCTAGGGCTAAATGCCAGGGTTCTCGGTGTCTACCCCCTAGACGGCAGGGTTCCTAGCGTCTAGCCTCTAGTCTCCGCAAAACTTTCTTTTGCACTTTCCAAAAGCCTCGTGGGCTTTCCCCTTTGGCCCAAATTAAGAGTTCTCGTACCCAAACATTTTGGGAAACATCCAGAACCCCTTCCGGTGAACTCCGGAACCCTTTTGGAGACCAAACACTATTATCCCATATATTAATCTTTACCCCCAGACCATTCCGGAGCTCCTCATTATGTCCGCGATCTTATCCGGGACTCCGAACAACATTCGGTCACCAACATACATAACTCATATAATACTATATCGTCAATGAACGTTAAGCGTGCGGACCCTATGGGTTCGAGAACTATGTATACATGACCAAGACACCTCTCTGGTCAATAACCAATAGCGGAACCTGGATTCCCACATTGTCTCCTACATATTCTATGAAGATCTTTACCGGTTGAACCTTATGACAACATACGTAATTCCCTTTGTCCATGTACTTGCCCAAGATTTGATCAACGGTATCTTCATACCTAGTTCAATCTTGTTACCGGCAAGTCTATTTACTCATTTCGTAATACATCATCCTGCAACTAACTCACTAGTCACTTTGCTCGCAAGGCTTCTTATGATGTGTATTACCGAGAGGGCCCAGAGATACCTCTTCAATACTCGGAGCGAAAAATCCTAATCTCGATATATGCTAACCCAACAAACACCTTTAGAGATACCTGTAGAGCATCTGTATAATCATCCAGTTATGTTGTGACGTTTGATAGCACACAAGGCATTCCTCCGGTATCCGGGAGTTGCATAATCTCATAGTCGAAGGAATATGTATTTGACATGAAGAAAACAATAGCAATAAAACTAAACGATCATAATGCTAAGCTAACAAATGGGTCTTGTCCATCACATCATTCTCCTATTGATGTGATCCCGTTTATCAAATGACAACACATGTCTATGGTTAGGAAACTTAACCATCTTTGATCAACGAGCTAGTCTAGTCGAGGCTTATTAGGGACTCGGTATTTTGTCTATGTATCCACACATGTATCATGTTTCCGGTTAATACAATTCTAGCATGAATAATAACATTTATCATGAAATAAGGAAATATAAAATAACAACTTTATTATTGCCTCTAGGGCATATTTCCTTCATGATGATTAACCCTTGCTCGAGGGCTCTAGACGCAAGATGAGCACAAGGGAAAGGTGGCCTTGGAAAGTTGTAAGTGCATCTAGTGCCCCTAAGTGATTTTGGTGTATTGAAGACTTATAGGTTAAGGGACTAATGTGTTTGTGAGTGTACATAGGTCTTATAAGTCTCTGATGTGTTTGTATATCCGAAGAAAGTCAACCCCTAAAAATGAATGTCTTCAACTGAAGACTTTGTGCTTTTCTTGAAGACTTCAAAAATGAAGAAATTGGTCTGACCTTGAAGATAATGATGCAATGACTATGAAGTGTATAGACTTTTGTTTTTGTAGTTTCATTTCCTTCTTTTGAGTCATAGGAAACACCGTACTATTAAAGGGGGTCGAGGTAAGACGAAGGAAAAAAAATTCAAAGTGATGGTCATCTCAAACCCTACACATACCCAATCCTACGAGTGAAGCCTTTGAAAATCTCTTGCAGTTCAGTCAATCTCTTCAGTGACAGAGACAAAGTTCTTCTGGTCTTTGAGGAATTTTTTTGACTGAGGAGTTAGGAATTCACCAGTGCGAATTGCCCATACTGAGGAACATGATACCCCTGAAATTTCATGATTCGAACTTCCGATCGTTGTTGTGCTTTGTGCCAGCTGTCGAAAATATCTTATACATCCAACGGTCATATCATTAGGGGCATTTATGCCTTATCATGTGGGGCTGCTCCCTGGCTATAAATGGTCGCCCCCTCAACCACTAGCTAGTTGGCTGCTCCAAGAGATAGATTGACACTTGTCATTTAGAGCATCCCATCCTCTGAGGACTTTGAGAGAAAATCATCAGTGAGGAAAAACCCAAAACCCCAACTCCTAAACCCAAAGTGATTGGGCATCACTAAAGAGATTGTTCCTGTGTGGAGCTGATGGTTTTTACCTTTGAAGACTGTGCATCTTCCAGACGGTTAGGCGTCATGGTATAGAGCATCAAAGAGGAATTGTTGATTGCCGGGTGACCGAGTCTGTGAAGGTTTGGAGGTCACCTTGAAGACTTACCACGAGTGATTCAGCAAGGTCTGTGTGACCTTAGCTCAAGGAGAATACTGTAAGGACTATGTGTCCTGGGACTATGTGTCCTTTGGTTTAAATACCAAGCCACTCCAACCAAACGTACAACTGTCACATCAGTTGGAACTGGTCTACCGAATCACAGTCTTCATCGAGCTACTGGTTCTAATTCCTCAACCGTTTCATTTCCTTGTCTACTTGTTGATGAAATTGATTGTTACTATTTGAAGACTTAGATTGAAGACTTTCTCAATTTCTCAACCCTATTTCTTCGGTCACCTTGTGTTCTGTCTGCTTATCCTATTTACACGCTTCTTGTGCTCTGTGTATTTTTCATTTCATTTGATGACTATGCTACTGCCTTGTTATGCATGCACCTGAGTACTTTATCCGATGCTTGTATTTCATCACTTAGCTAATTCCTCAAGTAGTAATTCCTTGGTGAAGAATTTGTAAAAATCGCCTATTCACCCCCCTCTAGTCGATATAACGCACTTTCAGTTGGTATTAGACCAAGGTACTCCCTTGTTCCGTGTGATTTTGGTTTAACCACCTGGAGTTCTATTTATGTCGACTACATGTATAATCAAGGTCTCGATTGGGTGTCCTACCTTCGATGGGACGGACCACCCCAACTGGAAAAACAAGATGCACATGCATCTTGAGGCAATTGACAACAATCTTTGGTAAGTTGTGGAAAATGGCATTCCCTGCATTACTCCCTCTGTGAACGCTGTTGATGTGAAGAGATTCAAACAACTCGATTATCAAGCGAAGAATATCATACGTGGCCATCTGAGCAAAGGACAGTATGGCAGAGTGAGTGCTTTGGAGACTGCAGAGCTTATCTGGGATAGGCTGTCCAAGGTCAATGAAGGTATCTCAACCCAACGTGATTCTCGAGTTGACGTTCTTCACAATCTCTCCAACTGCTTCAAAAGACTCGACGAAGATAATGTTCAGCAAACCTTCGATTTCCTGATATCTCCAATGAGCTCCAAGTTCTTGGTTCCACTGACATCACCGACCATGAGGTGGTGAAGAAATTGCTGAGATATCTTGATTCCTCATTCGATACACGGGCACTTATGATTCAAGAACATGGAGACTACAAGACATTGGATCTTGCTAATATACTCGAGATGCTAAATACTCGTGAGTTCCAACAAGGTGAGAAGAGAGATCTCTACAAGCCATGCTATGGAAGATCACGTGCATTAAAGGCCAAGGCAATTTCCCCATCTAAAGAGGAAGACTCTGACAGTAGCCTTGGTGATCCTGAAGAGATAAGCCAGGAGCTAGCAATGCTCATGAGGAAATTCCAGAAGTTCTCAAGACGTGACTGCTTTGGAAAATCTTCAAGAGGTGATGACATGAGAACATATTCTTCATCCCGCGATTACAAGAAAAGGACTTGCCACAAATGTAAGAAGCCTGGTCACTACATGGCTGATTGTCCTCAGTGGCTGAAGGAATCAAAGAAGAAGAAGTACAAGGATGACGAATCAAATGACTCGAAGAAAAACGAGAAATCTTAAAAATCCTCGTCTTCAAAGTCTTCCAAGTCTTCATCTCACAAGAAGAGTAATTCCAGAAAGGCTCAGGCATTTATTGGCAAGGAAATGGATTCTGAAGTTGAATCTGAAGAAAATGAGGAAGAGGAGGAATCTAAGGAGTCGCACTCTGGTGTAGTGAGCCTAGCTCTCTCTACAACTTCCATCAACAAGTACATCTTCAACTGTGAGGAAAATGACAACTCCAACACTGCTGATGATAGCAATGATGACTTCACTCCTACCTATTGCTTAATTGCAAAAGGTGCCAAGGTACACAAATATCCCTCCTCTGAATCAAGTGAAGATGAATCTGATGAAAATATGAAACCTAGCTATTCTGAACTTGCTAATATTGCAACTAAACAAACAAAAGCTTTGGAAAGGGTTCAGAATTTGCTAGACAAAAGCGATGACCTGTTGGGTGAGGAAATGAATCAAAATCAAAACCTGACTGATGATCTTCAACTACTTCTGTCTAAGTTTGATAGCCTGCAAATTCATCATGTGACTCTCTTAGCCGATCATGAGAAGGTTTTGCCGGATTTAGGGATCCGGCAACCCATGAAAGGTTCAAACTCTGGGGTGCGTGCGGAGATCTCAACTTGCCCGGCCTAAGTACTCACGATCTCACTAGGCCTAATGCGTCGAGCTCAAGGAGACACAGAGACACAAAGATTTATACTGGTTCAGGCCACCATTGTGGTGTAATACCCTAATCCAGTGTGGTGTGGTGGATTGCCTCGAGGGGCTATGGATGAACAAGTACAGAGGATGAACTAGCCTCAGGAGGTGAGGTGTTCTTGGGTTGGTGTAGTGGTTCTGGTCTGAATGGATCCGTCCTTCCCCGTTCTATGGTGGTGGCTAGTCCTATTTATAGTGGCATTCCCCAAATATGAGCGGGAAGGGATTCCACAATGGTGGGATTTGAAAGGGGACAAGTGGTAGAGTCTATCCTGACAAAAGTAGTCTTCGCCTACGAAAAGCCTCTGGTCGTGACGCTGCTGTGGGCTCGGTGATGACCTCTATCCTACCGTCCTGGCGGTCTTGGTCTCGTTGTACTAGAATGGAAACCTTTAGCTCATTCCTCGGGATCCACGCCTGCGGCTTGCCTCCCTTGCACCAAAGAGGAAACCTGCACTCTGCGCCCGCCTGGCGCCTGCCTGGGCTTGGCCGTCATGGCTCACGTCAGCTGAGCCTCATCTGGTAGCTGCATAGAACTCTCTGCCCCCCTCAGGAGCCCTCCTGAGAAGGCTGCTTCCTTCGGGGGTCTTGGCTTCGTCCGCCTCGCGAGGCTTGGCCCCTCACGAGGGTCTTGTAGTGTTGGTGCTGAAGCTGGGCTGTACCAGGCCGTCGATGAAGCCACGTGGTGGGCCGCAGGCAGGCAGGACTGGATACCCCCAAGTCCAGGACGCCGACAGTAGCCCCAGGGCCCAAGGCGTGCTCGGACTTGGCTTCCAGGAGAAGCCAAAGGGCCAGTGCGGAGCACCGCGGGCCCTAACCTCCTGCAGCCTTGATGACGCGTGGCGATTGATGGGACGTGTGATACGTATCCAACGTATCTATAATTTTTGATTGGTCCATGCTATTATATTACCTGTTTTGGATGTTTATGGGCTTTACTATACACTTTTATATCATTTTTGGGGCTAACCTAGCTACTAACCATAGGCCCAGCCCGAATTGCTGTTTTTTTTGCCTATTTCAGTGTTTCGTAGAAAAGGAATATCAAACGGAGTCCAAACGGAATGAATCCTTCGGGAGCAATCTTTTTGGAACAGCAATCCAGGAGACTTGGAGTGGATGTCAAGAAGCAGCCGAGGCGGCCACAAGGGTGCTTCGCGCACCCTAGGGGGGCCTACCTCCTGGGCCCCTCGTGGCTCCCTTTACCTACCTCCTTCGCCTATATATATCTACGTACCCCGAAACCATCCAGGAGCACCACAAAAAACGATTTCCACCGCCGCAACCTTCTGTATTTGCAAGATCCCATCTTGGAGCCTTCGCCGGCGCTCCGCCGGAGGGGGAATCAACCATGGAGGGCCTCTACATCATCACCAAGGCCTCTCCGATTAGTTGTGAGTAGTTTACCATAGACCTTCGGGTCCATAGTTATTAGCTAGATGACTTCTTCTCTCTCTTTGAATCTCAATACAAAGTTCTCCTTGATCTTCTTGGAGATCTATTCGATGTAACTCTTTTTGAGGTGTGTTTGTCGAGATCCGATGAATTGTGGGTTTATTATCAAGTTTATCTATAAGAAATATTTGAATCTCCTCTGAATTCTTTTATGTATGATTGGTTATCTTTGCAAGTCTCTTCGAATTATCAGTTTGGTTTGGCCTACTAGATTGATCTTTCTTGCAATGGGAGAAGTACTTAGCTTTGGGTTCAATCTTGCGGTGTCCTTTCCCAGTGACAGCAGGGGCAGCAAGGCACGTATTGTATTGTTTCCATCAAGGATAAAAAGATGGGGTTTATATCATATTGCTTGAGTTTATCCCTCTACATCATGTTATCTTGCTTAATGCGTTACTCTGTTCTTCTGAACTTAATACTCTAGATGCATGCTGGATAGCGGTCAATGTGTGGAGTAATAGTAGTAGATGCAGGCAGGAGTCGGTCTACTTGTTGCGGACGTGATGCCTATATACATGATCATGCCTAGATATTCTCATAACTATGCACTTTTCCATCAATTGCTCGACAGTAATTTGTTCACCCACCGTTATAAATATGCTATCTTGAGAGAAGCCACTAGTGAAACCTATGGCCCCTGGGTCTATTCTCTATCATATAAGTTTCCAATCTACTTTATTTTGCAATCTTTACTTTTCAATCTATATCATAAAAATACCAAAAATATTTATTTTATCATATTATCTCTATCAGATCTCACGTTCGCAAGTGGCCATGAAGGGATTGACAACCCCTTTATCGCGTTGGTTGCGAGGTTCTTGTTTGTTTGTGTAGGCGCATGGGACTTGTGAGGAGCCTCCTACTGGATTGATACCTTGGTTCTCAAAACTGAGTTAAATACTTACGCACTACAAAAAAATACATTTCCGTGATGATACGTGTTTGTCATAGTAGGTCGCATTTTCTGTCATGCATGTACATCCATGACAAATTTATGACAGAATCAAGATAGTCATACCTGTGCTGTCGTAGAAGTGTTCCATGACATTACCAAAATTATCATCACGAAAGTGTCCACTTCCATGACGATAAATCGCGCGTCACAGAAGTGCTTTCGTCAAGGGTGACCAACACGTGGCATCCACCGTAACGGAATGCCGTTAAGCTATCGGGTCAGGTTTTGGATCCGATAACCCGTTAACAGCCCCGACCAATGGGGATTTTCCACGTGTAAAATCATCATTGGCTGGAGGAAACACGTGTCGGCTCACCGCTGGGACAGATGTCATCCGCTCATTGGACCGAAGGCGCCTATGATATGACGACACGTGGCACGACCCAATAGAGGCCCATTCCTGTGAAAAGGCCGACCCGTTTGACTTGGTCAAAAGGTGGCGGGCCGGCCCACGGAAAGCCTGTTAACGGCCTGTTTGCATATAGCCCATTTATAGCCCGCTAACCCAGGGCCCGTTACACCCTATCTGAATAAGGCCCAGTAGCGTCATCTGGACCATCCAATATGATTCCAGCCCATTTTAACTTCTGGCCCATGTGTGGCCCATGACTTCTTTCAGCCCATATGAGGCCCTTTGTAACTCTTGGCCCATTAATGGCCCGTGGTGAAACTGGCCCGTAATGAACAGTGTATCACGTTATACCCATTAACGGGCCATTATTCCATTGGGCCGTTTCCATCGCAACTTGTCTTTCGGCCTTCTCAGGGCCCATCGATTCTTGGGCTCATTTGCAGCATTCGGTTACATACTGCCAGTTACTGTCATTTTCTGCTTGTGGGCCAAATTCAGCCCGTCGTTACAGTCGGCCAGTTTGCGGACCGTTAATACGTTGGGCCGTTTTCATGTAAAAAAAACCAGTTGGGCTGTTTTCATAGAGTTATCAAATACGGCCTATTAACGGCCCGTTATGGTCCACGAATAGTACGGCCCATGATTGGCGAAATGATGATACGCCCCGTAGAAGGCCCATGGATCCTACGGCCCGTATGAGGCCCATGGATAGTACGGCCCGTAGAAGGCCCATGGATCGTACGGCCCGTAGAAGGCCCATGGACCCTGCGGCCCGCAGAAGGCCCATGGACCCTACGGCCCGTAGAAGGCCCATGGACCCTAAGGCCCGTATAGAAGGCCGATGGATCCTACGGCCGGAAGAAGGCCCATGGATCATACGGCCTGCATGAGGCCCATGGTTACAACAGTCCGTGTGTTGCCATGATTATTTTGGCCTAGTTACCAAAAATAGGCTATTGTGACTACAAGCAAACAACAAAACAAAACAATAAGGAAATAAATAAGCAAGCAATTAACGCTAGCCTATTACCGCTATTACACATATTACATCCACTGGGCATCAAAGTTCGCCACCAGTGCAAATATAGGGAACAAAGCAGCACATTACATACACTGGCCGTCAAAATTGGCCACCAGTGCAAATAAACGCGGCAGCAAAACAAGAGCATAACTGAAACAACTTCAGAAGAGCTCAAGAAACGTTATCCTGGGTATCCACCATGCTGGCAATAAGCTTAGCAAGCTGATTAGCTTTGTCCTGTTTGGCGCTAAAATCCTCCAACGCTTGCTGTTGCACCAGAAAGTATGCATCTGAATGCTCCAGGGACTTCCGCAGTCCTTCCGCTTCTTGTCGCAGCACAGCTGATCGATGTCTTTCAGCTTGTAGTTGAGACTCAAGAAACCGAACTGATTCAGACAGTGAGTTTGAATAGCTTGTGCAAGCGGTAGTGGCCAGTAACTCGAACACTAAACCAAGACAGGACTTTGGGGTTGTCTCGCTGTCTTCAAGATAGTCTTCCTTAGCTGTTTTATCAGCTTTGTTGGAGACCAACAAGGATGTGTCATTATCCTGAACCTTATCTGCATTACTTCCTTTACCATTGCTTAATAAGGCACTCTTCCCCAATATTCTGTCAGCATTCTAAAAGAAGAAACAAGCAGACACATAACAAGTTTAGCATGTACTAGTATATGAAACTCATTTCGGTGAACCAGTTCATTAGTAAGGTGGACAGGATTAAACTACCAAGTCTTCTATTGCCAAGTACTAGTACATAATAAAAGCATCAAACAAACATATATCTATGTCCTATGGTCACTGCATTGTCTTGCCAAATCAAAATAGAGACACGGTTCAAATCATATCAGTTCAAGACAAAGCAGCAGTGAAAGAATACAAAGCGTGGGAAACTACACGGCACAACAAGATTTCAGATGGGTACCACGGGTCTACATGTACAACAACACTATTGGCTCTGTTGTGATGCTAGTAATGTGCATGATATGAAAGTCAACTGTATACACAATTGAAATTAAAATCAAAAGAGCTATTGATAAGAGCAAACCTGTTAAAGAAACATGCGTGAACATACCTGTTGTGCCATTGGAGTTTCGATTGGATCTTTCAATTTATAAATAAGTTTGTATGAGTAAATACAGTGATACAAGAGCAAAGAAATCAGAGTTAAAAAAGGTGCGCCTAAGCGAGCGCTTCAGCGCGCCTAGGCTCTAGGCATTGGCAAAACGCATTGCACATAACTACGCTTAATCTGTGCATAACTGCGCATAAGCATGCACTTTGGTCAGTAAAGCGCAAGGCGGTGGCAAAACACACAATTAACGCCTAGCGCTTTTTTGAACTATGATAGCAATGGAATCTTAAATTAGAACAGTTGTTCTTCAGGTTTAGGCACTTGTTCTACATGAACAAAGTACAGTAAGATGCAAGAATATAAGACTTAAAAATAGAAAATGAGCTCATAGACCTTACCACATTCTTGGGTCGGGACCAGTACAGA
The DNA here is from genome assembly GCF_018294505.1 of Triticum aestivum. Taxonomy (NCBI): domain Eukaryota; kingdom Viridiplantae; phylum Streptophyta; class Magnoliopsida; order Poales; family Poaceae; genus Triticum; species Triticum aestivum. The sequence goes on along the minus strand of NC_057801.1, from coordinate 649,762,397 downwards.
ACAAGGCGTTCCCAGTCATCGTCCAGTAAATGTGTCTCAGGAGAACGTAAGGGAATTTGATGAGTTTCTTTGCCGGTGAAGTACGTTTTCTTCAGGTAATTCCGATACTGCCACCAAGCATTCTTGAAGATAGCAGAGGTATTAGCACAGGTTACCTCATCCTGAGTTTCCAAATCGGTCCTTCTCTATAGAGAAAAATGGGAAAATTTGTTGTATTATAACCATCATGGAGGTAGGATGTATGGGACGAAGCAAAGTAATTGCCATGAATAACATTACTTACACATAACTCCTGGACAAACACCTGCAACTGGCATTTTCCTTCATCTTCAGTATAATATTTCCAAGATGGGAAGATACGCACATACGATTTAACAACATCAAATGCGATAGATGCTAAACTACGACTAGCTGGTTGTGCTTCCTCCACAGGAATAGGCGTACTAACTGGTGGAGTTGGGGTTCGCCGTGATAGTACTGGCCCTTTGGGCACTGGAGCTGCCTTACTAACTGCTCTTGTTTGGGAGCTCTGTGGTGGAGATGGTGCTGTGTCAACAGGAACTGGGTTACTATTGGCTGGGGTTGGGGTTAGATTGGGTGAAGCTGGTTCTCTGTCCATCGCAGTAGGGGTACAATCTGCGAGAGTTTGGGTTATGTGTGGTAGGGCTGGTTCTTGTGCATGTACAACCGGGGTGCTATCTCCACCAAGAGGTAGCACTGTTTTATTTGAAGACCGTGTTTTTAGTCCGCTAGATACTGGCATCACCCGCTCCAATTCAAATGGCTGATAAACAGGAAACATAGTTGAATGTACAGACATTGTATGAGAGACAGATGCAATAGATAGTGTGGAAAAAAGAGGGCATGAAATAGTTGACATGTATATTGTTTAACTAAAACGGATAGCATGACATAATTTCACATATATGATGTCTATCTAAACTGGATAGCATAGCATAACATAATTCAAAGATATGATGAATAACTAAACAGGATCGCATGACATAATTCACCTACATGTTATCTAAGTAATCAGGATCGCATCATTTAATTCACATATGTGATTTATATGCTAAACAGAGGGCATTCGATATGATGTCTGAACTAAGAACATGGTGTTGAATATTGTGTATATGATGTCTAAACTATGCAATGCAAGACACCGTATGCATGATATGAGCAGTATAACCGTGCCAAGTTAGAGCATACACCTCAGTGGGGGAATAGGACTGGTCATCTGTCTCTGAATCCATCTCTGAGGAGCTATCGGGACCCAACAAGAGATCTGCTTCGACAGGTAGCACTGTCTGCTCTGAAGGCCTTGTTTTCACTCCAGATTTTTCTATCTCCCACCCAAATGGCTGATTCACAGGAAGAGTAGTTTAATGTACAAACATTGTCGACAAATGGAAATGTAATGAAGAAAAGGATGGGCAAGATATCATTCAAATATATGATGCCTGGTTAAACAGGATGGCATTGCACATTTCACATATATTATGGCTGGCTAAAAGACATGAGACTGCATAATTCCCATATATGATATAGAAACTAAACAGGTGGCATTACAGAACATGTCTAAACTAAGCAGATGACATATATGATGTCAAAAGTAGGCACTGCAAGGCAACATATGCATGATATGACTAACATCATCATGCCAAGGTAGAGCAAACACCTTGGGGGGTAAATAGGAGTGGTCAGCGGCGTCTGAATCCGCCTCAGAACAGATATCTTCCTCTGGATTACAATCTGGAGAGGGGTGGGGAGGGTTTGCCATTGAACCCACCATGGAGCGATGTCTGCATGACATTGTATTGCCGCGCAAAACTCTTCTCTTTTTCTCTACATGTTCAGCATGACTGTGTACAATATCTGACATGCATACGAAAAAATATGGTGAGATTATGTAAGGAGAGCATGCAGAAATTTAGAGTGATGGTAACAACCAGTGGATGGATCCAAAAATAATGATAGCAGGCTGATGATTGCTTTAAATTAATAAAAAGACAGATGATGATTGCTTTACTATTTGTTTCCCACCCAAGATGAACAACATAGGCATACCCTAGGTGAACCAGATATTAGACAGACATACTATTCATTGCTGCCTCGATATGTGCCCCACAACTAATTTAGAACTCAAGTTTGAACATTAATTTGGACCTGACTTGGGAGTCCAAGAGCTGAACAGGACGATAAAGTAGCAGGTAAGTTTAAGCAATGCATAACATAAGCAGAAACAAAAGAGTGCGACCTCTCTTGTGGACCCGTGTACTCCTCAGGTTCATCTGTTGAGTCGATGATGCTGATGCCGTTGCGGTGGGTGCCGGCGGCAGGGAAGGAGATCTGAGGCGGCGAAAGACGGTCAGGAGTCGTGATGTCTGGTTTGGTGGATGCTTCTGTCGATGGAGCAGCTCAGGTGAGGTGGACGACGTCGCGGTAGGAGCAGGACAAACCACACAAAGTTCCCTTCGACACGTACCTGTAACTGAAGTAATTCTGTAAGGGCTCATTTGGCTTGCATGATTCTTAAAACGCAGGGATAGGAAAAACACCGGAATAGGATAGGAAAATGCACATGGTAAACAGAGCATTTGTAAAGACAGGATTTCTGTCAACTTGGGTGTTTGGTTTACAGGAATTGGAAGAGCAGAGGAATGCAAAGAAACATGGCCAAAATAAAGTGAAACCATATGAAAGCGTGTACAGTTAGAATGTTATTCTGGCACTAATGCACTTGGTCTTGTTTTCATGCATAGGATTTTGAAAAGTAGGTCCAGGTGGATGTTTTGCTTCATTCCTTTCAACAAAATGCATGAATAATTGAATAGTAGAGTGCCATTGGAAAATTCCCTATTGCTATGTTTTTCCGTTGAACCAAAATAGCCCTAATGGATCGACGTGAATGTATAGTAATAAGTGATGCAACAAGTGTACAACCTCTTTGCCGTAGCCGTGTCGACCTCAGCATCATTGGGTTGGTCGCTGAAGCAGTTGAGGCAGAGGTGGCTGTCGGAGGTGTGGAGGAAGATCTGAGGAATCTGTAGACGGCGTCCAGGGCACTGCTCTATTGTGATGGATCGTTCTGTCGTTGGAGCAGCTCCGGTGAGCCGTAAGACGTCAAGGCTGAAGCAGCACAAGACAGACATCGTCAATCTCAAGTGGGATTCTAATAGCATCTCCAGTAGATGATGTAAAATGGATGTAAAATTAACATCACCAAAAACCACTTGACTACAACAGATGAGGTAAAAACTGTTGACTCTGAACTAAACTGTCGAAACTGAAATTTACTGTGGAATCTGAATGCTACTGTCGAAACTGAACGCAATGGTAGCAGAGAGGCACTTGACATGTAGTTTAGGGAGGGCCTGCAGTTCATCTTCAACCTGCACCCCCCTGAGCCGCCAGCCACCACCGGCCGAACCGCCGGCCCCAGCGCCGCCTCGCCGCCCCGAAACAACTCGCCACCGCCGCCCCGGCCAGCCCTCTAGGCCCCCCGCCCCCTGCCCTGAACCCTAAGATAGATAGTGGGGTACCTCTCCGGCGAGCCCCCGTCCCCGCTGCGGGTGGTTCTTCCTTAACTTGGGCGAGCCCCCCAACCCCTAAAAATCGACTGACCAAAAAGTCGATTCAGTCGACTGAAGTGTGGCTTAATCGGAGCAGAGCAGCAGCACGAGTGAGGGGGAGAGCAGCAGCAGTAGCTGGGCGAGCGAGCGATGGAGCGAGAGCCGGAGCAGCAGCAGCAGCAGCGCGAGCGAGAGCCGAAGCAGCAGCAGCAGATCCAACTGGTATTGCCGCCGCCGCCGAAGGGGCCTCGCACTGGGGGAGAGCCTCCATGGAGATGTCGCCCGCGGCGCCGGCTTCAAGGTAGCCGCTCCATGGGGGTGCGGGATGGAGCACCGTCGGCGCCGGGATGTCGAGTTAAGGAGAAGGTGCGATGCGATGAGTGTACAACCTCTTTGGTGGCGCCGAGTAGGCCTCGGCTTCGTCCGAGGAGTCGGTGAGGATGATGCGGTTCTGGTGGAGCAGGTTAAGGCGGTGCTGTGGGGATGGAGCAGCCGCAATAGACGAGGCGATTGTCGGAGCAGCTCCTTGGAGGTGGAGGCCGGGGCGGCTGAACCGGCGGGACGGAGAGATGGACGACGAATCCTCATCCGGGGAGGTGGACGAGGCACGTCGAGCTGTTGCGGTGGACGACGTCGTCGGGGAAGAGGCTCCGACTGGGCAGCGGTGACGTGGCGGACGAAGGAGGGTGGGGTTTCGCGGCTGGAGCGAGAGGTTATGGCGGCCTGGGATTTCGAATGGCGAAAAGGGGGCGATGGGAGGGGGTGAAGCATGACTTAGGGACGCGCTTGTCCAAAATGTAGGGTGTGTTACAAAAGTACCCCCCACCGATTTGAACTAGCGGCCCTTTCGGCTCAGGGTTAGAAGGGGGATTTCGCGTGTCGGGATTTGGCAGCTGGAGGGAGTTTTCGCGCGCGTTGTAATTTCGGGATAGCAAGGCGCGGGTTGTGAAGGCGCCAGTTTTGAGAGCACGATATCTGAATTTTCGGGATATAACAAGACGCGGGTTGAATTTTAGGGACAAGCCTAACGTGTAGTAATATTGTACTTGTACGTACCAAATCAATTCGCACTTCCCTCAACCAAAAAGAAAACAAAAAAATAAAACTATTCACACCACACAAAGAGAGAGTCTTGCCCCGTTTTACTATACAAATGCTATTCAAAGCTATGTCCGATTAAATTTTTTCGCTTGCTGGATAATGCATGTAACCTACTCATACCAACATTTTAGTGCATTCCAAATGTCTATACTACCGCTGCAATTCGAACTAAATTTGAATTCGTTTCTCTATTTCAATAAGAATCTACAATCATGATTGTTGCCAACTTCAACCATCATTCGTGTATTACCTTAATAACACACCACATGATTACTATAGAGATAGATATGAACTATGTGTACTACATGAACTCGAATTCTATTTTTTGAATACACTTGATGTTGATTCCAAATAATAGTACATTTGATGTACTAACTATATATTCATAATCTAAACCATGTTCCATACGTACACCGTGTTTATCACACAAAGTATAGTGCCCCGCCCCCTACATTATGACAAGTATTTAGACCTGAGTTGCAAAAGCCACACATTAGCCCAAATTATAATCAATGTTCTACATTATGATATATTCTTCAAGTTTCCGTATCCACTTTTTTATAATGAATTATGATCTTTGTTCGTCTTTTACACCTTCACGATCCTCTTCTATTTGTAGCTAGCTAGCGCTAACTTTCTATCGTGCATGCACACGCCCGCCCCCCTCACACACCCTTAGCGTTCCCTCCATCGCGCACGTTCATTATTTCTCTTTAGGTCGTCCACCAGCGGTGTGTGTAGGCCCCCGGCTCCTTCTTTCTGGCACACACCGGTCGATATACCTCTCTAGCCAAGTGTGCCTACAACAAACACATATATACTTCCCCTCTTCTCTTCTCACCGTCCATGCCCCCATATGTCCAACACGATTCCACACAGGTGCACACTCCCGCCCCTCTTTTCATTTATCACATGCTCGCACACTCCTCCCCCCTCGACATGGTAGGCCTCTCGCACCACCTCCTAGCCACACCCTCTCCCCCTGTCTGCCTCTCCGGACCTTATTTGCTTCTAACACATGCAGGCGTGTATATGAACTGATCTCCCTACATATAGCCAGGTCGACTATAATTCGTTTTCACCAAGCACCGATACACTTACCTCGCTAGTTATGTCTCTCCTTTTCTCGGACACACGACGGTTGATCTTCCTATGTAGTTACGCATGCTTACCACAACCATATCTTCTCCCCTCATCATCCTTGAATACCTCCCGACCCGTCTCTCACACGCACGTGCATAGACAGACAGACATCCCCCGCCCTCTCTTATTGATATTGCACTCATACCCTCCGTTTGTCTAGCAGGCCTCTCCCACCATTTGTGAGACGCCACTCCACCACCAACCCTCCGACGCTCTACCTTTGTCTTTTTCCCAACCTTATTCCTCTGCTACACATATCCATGGATGTCGATCGATCTCCCTCAATACATAGCTAGGTCTCTCTCCTTCCCCACACATATACTAGTCGACCGGTCTCTACCCCCCCCCCCACACACCCACACACACCGATAGTCGAACGTTGTAGGTAGGTATCCATGCCAGGGAGAAGAACTGCACCTCTGCCCTCTCAAATTCCAGTAGGCCAGCCGCCCTGTATCTTTGACGTGGGCAAACACAAATTCGATGGCACTCTTTATCGATCGCGCAGCCACACACTTCATCCCTGTTTTCAATTCTATCGATATCTCACATCCATGACTCCGTTTCACACACATTGCATATGTTACGGTTTTCTGATTGAGATATCATCAACACATTGCCTCTGTTTCGCACAAACCATCTCTCTCACACCCACCCATGTACGTACCTGCACCTAAAGAAGAAGTGCACGCAGGACGCACGTACTCACGTCTCGTTCCCGGCCACACCCGCGCGGGTACACGGTGGAGTTCGTTTCTGTATGAAAAGGCAGCCCACGTGATAATTTGACGCGTGTAGCGGTTGTTTACTCGAAGGAGGGTCGGGTACCATGCCTAGAATATAAAACGATTGCCGTGGGGAAAATGGAAAAATGGGTTTGTCTCTCGTCACACCATCTCACACAAGGCCGCCGTGGCCTCTCTCTCTCTCAGCGTTGGTCAGTGATCCGGCCGCATCCCGTCCGCCGGCGGAAAGGGAGGATGTGCATCGTCTCTCCGTTCGACGGCGTTGAGGCAGCTCGTCCCGATCTGCGGTACCCGCCGTTCTCTCTGACCAAGCTCCGGCGCGGTAGGGCCTTCGCCACTTGCTCGCTGCCGCAGTATGGGCAGATCCCGGCCGCCGACGCCCTCCTAGTAACATCCCGACGACCCTCAGGTACAGCTTCCTCCGGCCTTGCTCCACTGCCCATCTTCCCACGTTGCTGCATGTGGATCTTCTTTAGTTGTTTGCTTAACTCGTATCTCGGCCGGCGTACTTTCCATCTTGCAATCTCGTCCTCAAACCATTTTTGATAAACCACCATGTGCTATCTTTCCCTTTTTACATGGAACATGCTTCTTTTTTGTCGGCGTATGTGTCTTCAACTCGTGTTATTGGGCAGTAATTGTTTCCTTTCGACCTCCTTTTGCAAACAGGGCTATCCATTTTCACCTCGTTGCTATTGCGACCTTTTGGTGAACTGCACAAAATCACTTTTCTGAAGAGTGTTTTGTGCAGTTCCGCCAAAATGTCACACGGGCAACGTTTTTACATTTCTGTGGGACTGCGGAAAGGGAGATTGGTTTTGCTATCCTCCTCATCCAACTCCGTGCCTAATCTTCTCCAACAAGAAGTTAGTCCTAAAGAGAGATCGTAGAGGTGATCGGCTTCTATTTATGTGTGTTATGTTTCATCATCTAGTTCCACTATTATTGTAATCACACTGACTGGATATCTTTGCAAACAGGGATGGTCCGCTCGATTTTAGTGGAGCTGCACAAAATGATCGGATTGTGGTGTCCTTCATACACCTCTTTTTTGGCTACAGAGCTGGGTGAAACTAGCTGCCAAGCAATGAACACTGTGCCAAGGAAATGGAGCCATGCCTACGAACAACATCGATCAATTATATATTTTTTCTTTATTTGTACACCTTCTCACAACTTTGTCTTCAGTTGTGATGTGAATATTGGCGCTGATCTGCGAACCATTGAGATGCATTAGCCATGGTAGTTTCATTTGTATTTGATGGAATGTTGTAACGAGATAATCTCGAGGCAAGACACATGAATCCTAAGTTGAAACCTTTTTTTCCTGCGGGAAGCAAAGTTGAAACCTTCATAGCATCACAGTACAATTCCATCAAAATTATGCGTACATATAAACAAATCCCGAAGGATTGATAGCAATGCCAGAAACAATTCAACTTCGTTTCGCCGACATGTTGGACATCCTTCATCCGGCTCCACCTGCCATGCAGCAATATTGAGTGCACAACACAACTTCAGGGAAAGATTCACCCCGGTCGTTGCGCCGCAGTAGTAATGACTAGTGAGCAGTCAAATCACAGAGCCCCACCTTCGCCACAGTAAGTTGCTCGGATGAAGCAACCATCATTTCTCCGTTCCTTGAATCCGCTGGTACTCCCATATTCCCACAGTAATAAGTTGCTCGGGCGAATCAACCATCACTATATCCGCTCACGTGTGATGACCACAGGAGCTATCCATTCAGATTGCATGTTAAAAAAATAAAGGTCGATAACTAATGCGGCAAACTTTCAAAAAAAACTAATGCGGCACCTCGGGCCAACGCGGCCAGATCGCATTTTGCACGAGAAATTACACACCATGTTTCATTGACATGTGGTCCCGTTCCAACATATCAGTGAGACGACGGCGAGTAGTAGGAGTATTTCCGAACGGACGTGTAGGCCGGGGCGCCTCTTCGTGAACCGTGGCAAACTGGCAACCGTCCACCGACTCTTCGCCTTTCCCTCTCGATTTGGAACTGCTGTCGCACGCTCTTCCTCTCCCTCCTCCATTTTCCTTTAGCCCTTCACCCTTTCTTCTGCCATTGTTCGATCGTCTTCTCCATGGAGGGAACAGGCCGGAAACGACCCCGTTATTCTTGCCCCGATCTGAAAGATGACGTGGTGGAGGAACTCATTGATCGGTGTGACGTCATCACCTCGGCTAGCATGGCAGGTTCGTTCAAGCCCATTCTCGACTCAACTAATAACATCATTACAAGGAACCCAAGAGTCAAGGAGCGGTTTGATCTCCCCTATCTTCTTCGCCGTGACCCTGATGACTGGCGCCGGCACGACGGAGGCCTCGCCCTGTGCAAGTTGATGCCGCTTGATAATGATACGTATGATGTTAAGATGCCATCGCTTGAGGGCAAGGCTTGGGCAGGCGCAAATGGAGATTGGGTTGTTTACATTGGGTCCAACTGCGAGTGGGAACTTGTGAATGTGTACACTCGTGACCGGGTTCCACTTCCAAAAATCTCAGCAGACTGCCCAGAGGTTGAGCACACCGGTATTGTACGCACGTTCAAATACGATCATGGTGACTGTCTTCTACGGAAGATAGCAATTTGTCGAGTTCCCAACCGCTCTTGGAATTACAACAACTATGAAGTTGTTGCTATCTTCGACAAGCTTGTTGCCGTCCTTGGTGGTTTGACTCGATGGATATTGCTCAAAAATCAGTTTCTATACACGGATGTGTACTGTGATGCAATTCAATACGAGGGTCTTGTGTTTGCTTCCACCGCTCATGGCACTGTTTTTGCATGGTATCCTCGTAGTTTCGGTACGTTTGTCTTCCACCGTAATTATAATTGTTTCATCCACATGCATGCGGGTTAGAAAGTTTCCCTTTACTAATTAACCTTCTTCTTGTGTTTCCAAGGTCCTATGAACATTCCACCACCTATACTTGAAAATTTTTATAACCAAGGGGGAGATGGCGATGGTGATGATCACGAGCATGAGGACGAGCAGAACGTATATACTCAGTGGCGCCTGGCAACTAATTCCGATGGATCACCTCTTCTTGTGTGTATACAGCCCACTGATGATGTTACTACTGAGGGAGCACGTGTTGTCTCCCATGGTCGCACTCTCCGGACCTATTCCAACACCCGTTGCATGGTATTCGGGATGGATACTAGTGTGCTAGCGCCAACACCTTCTCCCTGGTACAGAATTGATAGTCTTGGAGAAAACTCGCTCTTCCTTGGACAAAACTATCCGATGATGGTGAAAGGCGATCCAACTGCTGTTGACACAACGTTACTAGTACCATTTATGAGAAGCAACTGTGTCTATACCTCGGACATTAGGGTGGTTCCCTACCCTGGTACTGATATAGTAGGCCGCTTCAGCCTGGATGATCAGTCCTGCGTTGGTCTCGATATCGACAATAGATGGCCCGTCTCAGAGAATCACTTGTGGTTCAAAGCAAGCGTTTCCAACGCCGAGGAATGGTTGAGTTGAAGTTCATTTCATTGCTTGTTATTTGTTGTGTGGTGAAAACTTTAGTATTTATAATGTATCCTCGTTGTCGATGTGGGTTGATGACCTGTTGTATGTAATAAAATGATATGCCTGTGATAAACTTACTAAATTTATGAATGGCTTTCGAGTTGCTTCTGTGAGTGAGTGGTGCGACGAGGCAAAAAATATTTTCCGAATACATAATTGTACGTGCATTGCAACAGGTTATCGGATGAGGCCAATCAACAATAGTAGTACACTATTTGTACTAGCTTCACATGCTTCGCGCGTCATGCGGGTGTTTTTACTATAGCCATATTCTACGTAACCAGCACCTCGAATCCTCGATACCACTAGTACTATATAAGTAAGTAGTAGGAGTAGTAGGGTGGCATGGGCCAGAACAAGCATTCACGTCCAGGAGTACGGCACATGCCACCAGCACGACTTCCATCTGACACCATATTTCTTGGAGTCCGTGCTAGAGCAATCTCTTCAACCTCATCGTTTCTCTAACTCAGCCATCGCGCGGCGGGCGAGGTGGGGGTTTGCCGATAGTCGGTTTCCTCAACTGCGGTCCCACTTGTAAGGCCAACTCCAACGCTCTATCAATATATGGATGTACTCTTCTTCCCAATACAAAAACTTGCATCGATTCTACTCCCTCCGTTGCACAATACATGCCTTCTATTTGTCAATATATATATATATGTATCTAGACATGTTTTAGTATATAGGTACATCCATTTTTGGACAAATGGAAGTCAAGTATTTTGGAACGGTGGGAGTACACAATAAATTTTTAAGTTAGCACAACTAGTCTAATCCGAGAGCACAACCGAAGATTTGGTCGGGTTCTTCCTCCTTTTGCCGACACGTGGGACATCCAGCATCCAGGTCGTGTCATGAAAGAAAATAGAGTGGTAGTTGAAGCCACGAGATGTGCATCTTGGGTTAAACTGTAAATAGAATCTTACTACTCTTGAGTAACTCCAAAAGCAGCCACCGAAGATCTTTATTGGATTTGTTTTTCATCACCAGCACGTCGAGGTGAAAGATGTGCAGGTTCAGTGGGTCCTCTTGCGTTTTCACTGACATGTGGGGCCGCATGTGAGCAAACAAACGATGGGCTCCGCGCGTCCGCTGGCTTAGTGAGAAGAGAGATAGAGGAGGGCTGAGCACGGACTGCGGGAAATTTGTTCTACGTAACCAGCACCTTGATATTTGCATGTGGTTGTTTCTAGAATAAAAAAGGAGGTACCCCTACTTATGTTACTCCCACTACGCCTAGCCTAAGGTTAGTAGGTGACCTTTTCCTGGGCTCTTCGCCTCTTCCGGAAGTCGATGGTTCTACAGTAGTGCTTCTGGCAATCTGACACCAAATGAACTGCTGGATGTCCACCGCTTGTAAGCAAAAGTTTCTCCTCGTGCTACGAGCCACCGCGCATGAGTTGGCGAGGGAGAAGGCGTAATCAAGCTTCTCGTCGTTCTGCGAGTTGACGGGACACATCAAAGTTATTTACTAGTAGTACATACTCTCCAAAAAAGGGCTGACCATGTCATTGCTACCATCCCATGCTTCGTCGTTGAGTACATGCACTATTCACGTGCCATCGAGGAGAAAAAATATTGCATAGGTGCCATCAAAGTGCACGACTCACTTATGAAAAAGCGTTCCCCCCCGCTTTCACCCCCGCACGACTCACTTACGCATTGCTTATCTGATTATCTCCATTTTCTTGCATGACACGTGCACCTTGATGCTAGATGTCTTGCGTGTTGGGAAAAGGATGAACAAAGCTCACGTAAAAGAAAAGAGTTGAAGAGCATAGATTCCCGATGACCGAGGAGGAGCAAGGAACCTCGCGGTGGAGCGTCTGCAAGGAACCTTGCGCGTTTTCCCCTGTTTTTTGCCGCCTGCCCACCTATAAACAAATAAAAGAACATGAACTTTTCACATGTACAGGACGCATGCAGCCACGCATGTACACAAGCCAACGCACTAACTCCATCTGATCCAACTCATGCACATACGTGCACAACATGGAGCACACAACGCACGTACACTAGACATGCATGCACACACGCTCGGCCGCAGAATGCACGTGAATAACACATGCATGCGCACACACTCAGCTGCATGGAGGTATGCGCCATCTGCGGCGACGTCCGGTTTGTCGTGCTACGACGATGCTCACACGCAACGGCGCATACGCATCTCTTGCAGCACCTCTTTGCCGTCGTTGCTCAACTACTAGTCGTAGTCGGAGACGGAGACGACCGCAACCTCGGCCTTAGAGCTAGCACCGATGGAAAAACACACACGCTGCACGCACACGAGCACATACAGAGTGCCAACAACGTGGTGGTGGTGCGTCCCCAGTCGCCTCTACTCCTTCTGCGCATGTTGTCTATCAAGGCGGCTGCATGCTAATGATGATGTGGGTGAGATCTTCTAGGACTCAGATGATGATGAGGAAAATGATGAGACACAAGGTGACGTACACTGTCAAGGTCCACGATCAAGGCGGTGCTAGTAAGTGCTTAGACTAGCCACAGTGTGAGTAACTTCAGCAGTAACATCGAGTCCAACTCAGCAAATTTGCTTATGTGGCAGTGAGTTAATGAGGAGAGAGAGGTAGTTATAGTAACTTAGCTAGTTACTGTAACATCACATGTCCCAATGCAATATGAGGCTATAACCTAATAAATTAAGCTTTGCATGTTACCACACTTATGTTACTACCCACTATGAAGGTAGTAACATAGTCTAGGGATATGTGTATGTTACTAGTGTATGTTACTCACCATTGTGGCTAGTCTTAGATGTGCTTAGAGCAAGTACAATAGAGCTGAGTCAGCGGGCTATAAGGAATAAACTAGTACATTTCTACTTAGTTGGAGGAAAGAGAAGAGGAGAGAGAAGGTAAGCGGGCTCTTCGTGAAGAGCCAGCTCTAGCACGTGCTCCTAGGCACTTTGTGAGAATGAAAGGTGGGCCACAGAATAAAAAAGTAGTAGTACACTCTTTTGATCTACTATTTTGTACATGTTGACTATAAGATGGGCTGTAGATGACATGGCACTGGCTATACTATTAATGATCTTTAGATGAGGTGCTAAGTGCATTAAATGGCTTAGTAACTCAAGTCTTCAATGCATAGGTGCTTAGTTTATTGGTGCCACATCATATTTTATGCCTACGTGGCAGGCTTAGCAGCTATACATGGTGGAGCACTGGGAGAGGCCAAGGCTGGTCATAGTGGGGAGTAACTTGTACTGTAACATATTACTATGTTACTCTAAACATCTCTATAAACCGGAAAGGAGGGAGTAGTAACATAGACTAGTGTCATATGCAGAGTATGGGAGCACATGATATTTCCCCGTCCGGACCGATCCCAAGTTGGCTTCTCACCTTCTTGGCCCAACAAAAACCGCTCCCCCTCTCGCGCGCGCTTCCCGCCCGGTGCCAGCTGAGCCCGCCGCTCCACAATTGATGGCAAGTCAGGGCGACGCGACCTCTCACTGCTTCCGCCGTTGAAGCGGCGCGCCGACCGAGGGCACCGCCCGCTGCACGCCCGGCATTTCAGACTACCCAGTGGATAGTAACTTTAGAGCAAGTACTACAATTAGATGACATAAGCAGGCTATAAGGATTTAAATATAGTATTTGTGCTTAGTTGAAGGAGAGAGAAGAGGAGAGAGAAGAGAAGCGGATTGTAAACGTGTAGCCGGTTGTACTCCAACATACTTTGTGAGACAAAAGGTGGGGCCATTATTAATGATATTGTATTTATACTAAAGGGACTAACGGACGCCTTAATTACTCCGTTTTTTTGAGACAAACCTTGGTGGGGCTATTATTGACTTTTTTGAGCTATTATTGACTTGGACGTGGGGTTTGGGGGCCAAAGGCCTACTATTATACTCGCACGACCGACCTGACATGCTCTACCCTAGCCGCCGCTGTATCATATGGTTTCGCACCGTTCCAGATCTTAGCGCCGCCACGCAATTCTTCTCCAGCCCTCCTTCCGGCGTGCACCGCGAGAAGGGACAACAGTCCTCCGAACCCCGCCTTTCGTGATCTTGTACAGGAGAGGGGCGATCAGGTTTTTGGGGAGCACACTCCTGTGACTGCTGCCAGCGACGACTTCCTCAACGACAGCCTTCTTCCCCGACCTCGGTAACCTCTTCATCAACGACATGAGTGACAACATCAACCACATTGGTTCTGCTCCCGCTGTACAGTATGTGATTCTGTCCTCCTGGTTTAGTCCGCATCATTACTTTGATGTTTGCAATTGTCGTCATGATCTATTTACTGCTGATTCGGATTAAATCTCATACTAAATTGCTCATATATTCAACAATCCAATCCAAAAACCTGATTACAGGCAATTTACTCCGAGTGGTTTTGCTGCGCTTTTGAAGCCGCCTACTTTTAAGGGGGTGCAATATAAAAGGTGGCGCACAAGAGCAGTATATTGGTTTCAGATCATGTACTGCTATGACGCCACTAAGGGTAAGCCTGAGGGCGATCTTAATCCTACACAGCAGGAAGCTTTTCAGAACATGGATACCCTCTTCAAAGCTGCCCTGCTGAGTGTTCTTGATGATTCCACTGTGGATTCATATATGTCGTTTGACAGCGGCAAAGACATGTGGGCTGCGCTCGAGGCCACGTTTGGGCCCTCGGGCGCTGGCAACGAGTTGTACGTCATGGAGCAATTCTGTGACTACAAGATGACTGATGAGCGCTCTGTTGTTCAGCAGACTCATGAGATACAGTCACTCTCTAAGGAACTTGAGTACTTTAAGTGTGTGTTGCCGGACAAATTTGTTGCTGGGACCATCATTGCCAAGCTTCCACCTTCGTGGAACGATTTTGCTACTTCTCTGAAAAACAAGAGACATGAGTTTTCTGTTTTGGATCTCATTAGCACTCTTGATTTTGAGGAGAAGGCGAGAGCAAAAGACACACGTGCTCGGGTCGCTGAGGGAGCTTCTAGTGCCCACATGGTACACGAGAAGAACTTCCAGCCCAACCAGCCCCAAAACAACAAGAACAAATCTCAGGGGAAAGGCAAGTTTGATGCAAAGAACAAGCCGTCACATTCTACCAACTTCAAGAAGAATTCTCATAACGGGAAGGGATACAAACCTCAATTTTGGTAGCACCGCACAAATTTTATATGGCTGCATCTACCTGCTGTCAGCTAACCTCATGGTGCTCCAGGTATTCCTACATTCGTAACTAGGTACAATGACCACCGCAAGATGAAATTAGCTTATTCGTACGTTGACTTGCTGAATGCAGTGCGGAACGATCCTGTCATGTGTGGAGGAGCAAACAAGCAGTGCAGCCGAAGGTGGAAATCAACCAAGGACTTATGAAATTATATGTAATCTTCCTCAGGCAGGTCAGTATCCCCTTCGTCCAGATGATCGTGTTTTGTCATGCCGAGCTATTGATATGTGCTACTGTTTTGCAACACCGTTTAAGTATAGCTACTGTTTTCCTATCTTTTCAGATTCAGGACAATGAATATGATTTCAGGGGAACTGCACAATATGGACCCATGTTGAGTCATCTCTATTGCCTCATGTGTTTGCTGCAAATGTGTCAGCATCAATTGCAAGATGAGGCAGCTAGCTAGCTGTGGAGTTGCCAACATGCTCAAAGTGCTCGCAACATTTTGAGAAGAAACAAGCATGCCCAGGAAATTAATGCGTGCGCAGGGAGGCCCTTTGCTCAGAGAAGCATCGACCGATTTTCTTTATTTCCACACCTTCTCACAGCTTTGTATATTGGTTATAGTATGGTGAATCATTGAGATGCATAGACATGCTGAACTTTTGTTCTTCTGAATGTTAGTTTAATGTGAGTGTCTGCATCCAGTACCGCATCCTCTAATTTGGTGGATGCACACAGAGAAAATAAATCTCCTTAATTTACTCCATAACCACCCTATTAAATAGGCCTAGTAACAAACCAGGCGCATGCAGTGGCCGGCGGGCACATGCATCCTGCATGCATGGCCAGTCAGCCAAGCCCATGCGCCAGCTCCAATGCAGCAACGCAAAAGAAGAGAGCGGTTCTTGGGAAAAAGCGAGTAGTTAGTGCAGCGGGCCTTATAAACACGAACAGCTCGCTCTCCCGCTTCGTCTCCCCACCCAATTCCCCCGCTCCCCAATCTTCTTCACTCGTCCAGAAAACCCCGCTCACCTTCTTCCTCACTCGTACAGAAAACGCCTGCTCCTCTTCTTCCACTCCTACAGAAATCCCCAGCCCTCCTTCTTCCCCACTCGCACTGCCACTAGGCTCGTCTCTGGCTACTCTGCTCAAACCCGTGAGCTCGGCACGACGCCCACAAGGAAAATGGAGTCGGTTGGCCCCGGCACCAAGAAGATGAGGCTCCCGCCAGCGGCGATGCCGGTTGTAGATCCCGCACCCGATAGCGCGGGGAGAAGCGGCGAGCCCTCCCCACCCGGATCTGAGGAACCGGTAGAATCTCCGGTGGACCGCATCAGCGATCTCCCGGGCGTCATCCTTGAGGAGATCATCTCGCTTCTCCCCATCAAGGATTGCTGCCGCACACAAGTCCTCTCAACTCGGTGGCGCCCTCTATGGCGCACCGCGCCCCTCAATCTGGACTGTCGTCAGATATCTGTCCTTCCTGAATTTGATCTCCTCAGAGCCATCGTCTCTTCTCACCAGCAGGGCCCCGTTCAATGCCTCTGCATCCCGACAAGCTACCTGCTGTCCATACCCGGCAAGGTGGACGCTTGGCTGACATCCCCTGAATTCGGAAAACTCCAGCAGTTTGAGTTCTACCATTACCACGAAAGTTTCATACCACGAACATACCAAGAATTCGTGCCCACACCACCGTTGTCCATCTCGCGGTTTTCCTCCTCTCTCCACACCGCCACCTTCGCCCGGTGCCATCTACCAGACGATCTGGTACAAATGCTTCGACTCCCACTGCTAAAAAAACTTTCGCTTGTGGTGGTTTATCTGTCGGAGGCCTCACTGCACAGCATCATCCACTCCAGTTGCCCTGCCCTGGAGCGCTTGCTGATTGTTTTGGGAATAGAAATCGGTATCAGTTGTCTCCAAATAAAGTCGCCTCACCTTAAAAGCATTGGAATTTGTTTTAAAGGACAACAGCTCATCATCGAAGATGCCCCTTCACTTGAAAGGTTGCTCCTTCATAATTGTTATACACCTTCAGAAATAACTGTCGTCTCTGCGCCCAAACTGGAGACCTTGGGTGTAATTCGTGACCCGTTTAATAATGACAAGGAGTGGGTGTTTGGCTCCTCACTTTTTCAGGTACCGTATATTATCATCTACACATTTGTAATCATATGCTGCATTTTTCATTTGTGCGCATAAGTTTTATATCATCTTGGAGTACACTTTGGGTACTAATATTATGTTATATGCTCAATGAAGAGTTCGTCCATTGATAGCCTATCAATGCTGCTGGATTCTGTCAAGATCATATATATCAGAATGTATAGTTTTGATCTGGACATAATTATTGGCTTGCTGCGATGCTTTCGATCTCTGGAGAATTTATACATAGAGGTGATGATTTCATGCACATTGAAAGCCCGTATATATTGTACTAGAATTAACTGTTCAGCTGTCGTTATTTCGACTTACTCTTTTTTCAGACCTTAACTGTTTTCAATCTTCATGTCTACTTAGGCAGAACCACATGGAGAAAAACATGTAACCAATCGTTGGCGTAATAAGCACAAGGATTTTCTCAGTTCTCATGACATTCGTTTGAGGACAATAACGATGGGACGATATGCATCCAACCAGGCAAACAGAAGCTTTGTCACATTCTTCCTGTTGAATGCGAGGTTACTATTGTCCATGAGGCTTAATTTTTACAGCAAGAGATTTCTCACGGACGAACATGTTGAACAGCAAAAAAAGAAGTTTCAGGTGGACAAATGGGCTTCTAAACGTGCTCGGCTTCTATTTACAATAAGTTGTAGACATCCTGAAATAATTTTTTTGCACAGGATGTTGATTTTATGGATCAGACCGATCCATTTGTTTGTGACTGCAAAAAAGAGTGGTTGGGTTAGATGTTACTGTCATGTTCAATCTGGGTTTTGTTTAAAAATTTGATGAACAATTAATCCTTGGGCTTTTTGTACCATTTGTATGCTTGACTTGCATGTTGTTGCCCTTATACTCCCCTCCACCTGCCACTACACTCCCGCATCTTCCATGGCTGTTGTTCGTTCCTGTCCGAGGCCTTGCCGTCGTTCTCCGCCTTGGTTAGCTCGCTGTGCCCGCCGCCGTCTGGCGTTGTCAACATGGTCAACAACCAAGAGGAATCAGGAGATGACTGTACGTGGAGAGGCTGACAGTAGGGACCCACCAGGGTCATTGCATTTCGCAAGCAGGTGCCTCGTTATTACAAGCCAAAAAAATACTTCCTGCTAATTGTTTGACAACTAGGTTCCAGGCCATTGTCAATGTACTCAATAAACGAGAAAATTACACAACAAGCGGATAACACCAGGGACCCAGCAGCTCGCCCAGTTGTTTTTCAGTTTCAGAGACGGAGCTCAACTGCACGCTGTGCGGGGGCTGTGGCCCGTCTAGCCCACGCTTACGCTTTTATTAAGCACATGACGAGCCCAGTTGATATATTTTTTCTTTCTGAAATTGGCTAGCCCAGTTCTTTTTTTGGAGAATACCAAAACCGCGGCCTACTTGCTTTTCTCAGCCCTG
This sequence comes from Triticum aestivum, assembly GCF_018294505.1. Lineage (NCBI taxonomy): Eukaryota > Viridiplantae > Streptophyta > Magnoliopsida > Poales > Poaceae > Triticum > Triticum aestivum. Next base: position 649,743,549 of record NC_057801.1, on the reverse strand, counting down.
CTGGGCTGCAAATCTTTCAAGATGAGGAGGGATGTAAGTAGTAAGAAATGGGCTTCCCCAGAAAACGGGCTATAAGTTGTAAGAAATGGGATGTAAATTTTTAAACCAAAGCCAATCGGCAATTGCATTAAAATACCATTTTTTCAGGATTTCTCTACTCTCTACTCTTATAAAAACCAAAGCCAACTAGCAATTACATTAAAATATCATCTTTTCTCCCACAAGATAAACTACTCATACAAATGCATCTTCATGTTCAGTGCAACGAACGGGCATCTTGCTAGTTAAGATTCTAAATTTCATTCATTTTTTTTGCAGAGAATTGTTTTTTGAATTTTATATTGATATATTTTTTTGAAAATTATTCTTAATGTGACTCGAAATTTCGTGATTAAAAGAGTTCGGACCCAACCGAAATATGCAAAATTTCGTTCAATTTTTTAGCAGTGCCCAGAATATATGGTCTGTAATGCTAATAAAAATAATATGGGATTCAAATATCCTTAAGAATTAGGAAATGTGCTGTAAATTATTGAAAATAATGGCTAATGGCCTGTATGATGTTTTCCACAGATTTGGAGGCTGACTTCTGGGCCTACTAGGTTGACGATGATGCCGCCTTAATTTTTTTTGACGCATACGCAAGGCTTTGTCAACTTAGTCAACACACAACAGTGACTGTTGGATGTCCATCCAATAGCCGCCGTGCTTCTTCTATCTCTGATCTTCCTACTGCAGCCTCCCAAACCAGCGCCGGCGGGACTGCCTGGTCCCTCCTCCCGTGGCTGGCTGTGCTGCCGCCAGGCCATCCCTCTAACCACCCACACATCATGTTATTTTCTGGCGACGTCAGCCTCACCCCGCAGCGGATCAGTCAACGCTCATTCTCCCCTCAGTGTGGGCATCCACTACGGTGGCTTCGCCGGCTCCGGGTGGTTCTCTTCCTGGGACTCACCCTCGCCCACCGCGTTTGTGCTCTCGGTATAGCAAGGTCAACATTGTCAACAAACAACAGCCATCGGAAGAGGCTGACAGTAGGGGCCCACACAGGAAAATGCCTCCTTATTACGCGCAAAATAATGATTCCTCCACCTGATAGCTGGGACCCACTGGAAGGGTGTCTATATTTCGTGAAAAAAACGTTCCCCTCGCTGTCAGTTTGGACCCACCGGAAATGCCTCCTTATTATGCACAAAAAATGAATACCCCCTGCTAGCTGGGACTCACCTTGGTGGGAGGCTGACTTGTGGGCCTACTAAGTTTACGGGGATGGAGGGCTTTATCAACTTAGTCAATATGAACGATTCTAGCTCCAGTGACCGTACGATGTCCATCCAACGGCCGTAGTGCTTCTTCAACCTCTGGTCTTCGTGCTCCAGCCGCCCAAAGCAGCGCCGGTCGTGCCGCATGCTCCTGCCTCCCGTGGCCGGCTGTGATGCCGCGGAGGCCTCACCGCCCCCTATTACTCCCACCGCCGGCCAGGCCATCCCTCTACTCACCCACACTCCCTGTTATTCTGCGGCGACGGCAACCTCACACCGCAGCGAACCAGTGAACCCTCGTACTCCTCTACGCGTGGGCATCCACTACCACGTCTTCCCCGGCTCCGCGTCGTTCCCTTCCTAGGCCTCACTGTCATCCACCGCCCTGGTGCTCTCGGCGCGGTGTGGTCAACGTGGTCAAGGAACGGCTTCCATCGGACGTGGACTGTACGTGGAGAGGCTGACAGCTGGGTCCACGGCCGCAGCAAGGAAGTGCCTCCTTATTACGTGCAAAATAATTATTCCTCCACCTGACAACGGGGATCCACCAGATGGGCCACCGTATTTCACGAAAAAAACATTTCCCCCTGACTGCTGGGACCCACCAGCTACATCTTCGCACGCAAGGAAGTGCGCCCAGGCAAAAAAATGATTCGCCCCCCTAACTGCTAGGACCCACGAGCTACATTTTTGCACGCAAGGAAGTGCCTGATAGTCGGGACCCACCTAGTCGAAGCGTACGTAGCATTGTCATTCTGGTCGCGAACGTGTACATACATATATACTGGTCGATGTAGAGGCGCGCACGTGTCGTAGTAGAGGCGCGCACGTAGCATGTACACGTACGTACAGCGGCCAGTGCGCAAGAAAGAAAATACGGCCACGTATTCGTACATATGGGCGGGGTCTCGAACGCCTACTCGCGCATACGTACGGCCAGGGCTCGTGTACATGGCTGGGTCGGAATGGAGAAACAGCATCGTCATCGTGTTCATGGGGAGCCAACCGGCTGGGTCGGAACGGAATGCGTGGTCGTGTTCATCGGGAGGGCTTGGACGGAACAGGCGATGGAACCGAGGCCTGGCGTACCGCAGCACGGAGGAAACGGCCTTGTGTTCGACCGGCCACGGTCGAAATGGGGTCCTGTTCATCGGGAGGGGTGTGGCGTACCACAAAACGGAGGAAATGGGCCTCCTATGGTCGAAACAGGGGTCCTGTTGATCGGGAGGGGTGTGGTGTACTGCAAAACGGAGGAAACGGACCTCTTATGGTCAAAACGGGGGTCCTGTTGATCGGGAGGGGTGTAGCGTACCGCAAAACGAATGAAACGGACCTCCTACGATCGAAGCGGGGGTCCTGTTGATCAGGAGGGGTGTGGCGTACCACAAAACGGAGGAAACGGACTTGTGTTGGAGCACTACGGTCGAAAAGGGTCCTGTTCATCAGGAGGGGTGTGGCGTACCGCAAAACGGGACTCCACGGGATACTGTTCATCTCCACCGTCGACCTCCTCCAGCCTCCACGGGCTACTATTCATCCACCGCCGACCTCCTCCAGTCTCCACCTGCGACTGTTCATCCACGGGCTCGTGTTCATCCAGCCTCCACCGCGCGCTACTCCACCGGCTATTGTTCAACCACCCCTCCACGGGCACCCCTCCACTATCTACTGTTCATCCAGCCCTCCACACCACGGGGTCCTGTTCATCCACCCCTCCACGGGCACCCCTCCACCATCTACTGTTCATCCAGCCCTCCACACCACGGGGTCCTGTTCATCCACCCCTCCACGGGCACCCCTCCATCGTCTATTGTTCATCCAGCCCTCCACCACACCACAGGGTCCTGTTCATCCAGAGGAAACGCCACTGCTCACTGTTCATCCAACCCCCCCCCCCCCGCAACACTCACTATTCATCCAACCGATCGACTTCAGTTAGCAGCAGTAGCGAAGGAATCGCTCGATCGGGTTCAGTTAACAGCCATCGATCGATCGCTCAGGTTCAGTAACGCGTAGCCTGCAGTGCAATCACTCGGGTTCAGTTAGAGCCCAACGCCTCGCTCGGGTTAAGTTAGAGCCAACGCCTCGCACACACGCGTGTACGTGTACAAGAGAAATGTGCATCTCTCGGCCCCCGACCTCCCACCGTAACCGGGAACTCCCCGAAATTTTCCTCGCCCTCGCTTCTACCAAGGTTTTTTCCGTCATGGACGGCCCAAAGAATGTTATGCAGCTGCGTCTCCGGCCCGCCCAGGATGAAAAGCCCATTTTCTGTCATGATTTTTTGTCATAGAAGTAGGAGCCCACCACATCTATGATGATACCGGGTTTTGTTATAATTATCGTCATAGAAGTGTCATATGTATGACAGAATTTTTTTTTGTTCGACCCAAAATGTCACGGATGTGGCTTTTTTTTGTAGTGACGCTACTTTGCTACATTACCCTTTCCTCTTCAAGGGAAAAACCAATGCATGCTCAAGAGGTAACAAGAAGGATCTCTGGCGCCGTTGTCGGGAAGGTATTCACTCTCAAGTCTTGACATACCAAGTACCCTTCACAAACTCATCTCCCTCGCATTACATAATTTGCCATTTACCTCTCGTTTTCCTCTCCCCCACATCACCCTTTGCCATTTTATTCGCCTTCTTATGTTTGTCTGTTCGTTTGCTTTGATGTCTTACTTGGCTGGTTTGCTCGTTTGGTTGGAATAGTTGTTCACTTATTGCTAAACGGAGAACCTAAGATCTATGGATCCTCATCCACTTGCTAATCTTTTTAAGAGATCCAATTATAATGAACCAATTGCTAGTGAGTTTTGTGCACTAGATTATCTTTATGAAGCTTTGCTTGAAATTCGTGAATCTGAAAATTGTGATGAAGAAAATTATGAAGAACTTCACGATAACTCCTTGAATAAAAAGCATGATTGCAATGATTTTACTATAAGTTCTCTTGATGTCAATTGTGCTAATAATATGCAAAACCCTAAGCTTGGGGATGCTAGTTTTGCTATGTCTACTACTTGTTGCAATGATCATGATTGGGGTGATTCCTCTTTTAATCTTGAAAATTTATTTAACCCCCACGATGAATATGAGATTGATAATAGTGTTTGCAATATTATTGAAAGTGGATTTGGAAGAGTGTCAACTTTAGATCCCACATATTTGGATAATGTTCAATCTTATGAAGTTTTTGATAAAAGTGGGTTTGGAGAGGTCATGACTTTAGTTAATGTTAATCCCACTATTTTGGAAGAGTGTCAACTTCGCATGCATGTGGATCATGTTGAAAATATTTTATGTGATAGCCATTTTGTTGAATTTTCTTATGATCCTACATGTAGTTATTATGAGAGAGGAAAATATGGTTGTAGAAATTTTCATGTTACTAAATTACCTCTCTTCATGTTGAGATTGCTATCGTCTTCTTCCTTGCATATGCTAGTTTTTGCTTGCCTTGATAATTTGTTTACTTATAAAAAACCTATGCATAGGAAGTATGTTAGACTTTATTGTGTTTGTCACATGTTTTATGATGCTCTCTTTATGCTTCAATTCTTGTCTTTCATGTGAGCATCATTGAAATCTCAATGCCTAGCTAAAAAGGCTTTAAAGAAAAGCGCTTGTTGGGAGACAACCCAATATTTTTCCTTGCTGTTATTCAATAAATAATTCATCTAGCCTCTGTTTAGATGTGGTTTTATGTTTGAATTAGTGTTTGTGCCAAGTAGAACCTATAGGATCATCTTGGGTGAAAGTTAATTTGATCTTGCTGAAAAACAGAAACTTTTGCGCTCACGAGAAACAATCTAATAAGTCACAGAAACGTGATTTTGAGTTGATTGCTTTTGCAGTGGATCAATAGACGAATTGCCTAGTACTTCCCATTTTGGTAGGATTTTTAGGGTTCCAGAAGTATTCGAAAGTTACAGAATGCTACAGACTGTTCTATTTTTGATAGATTCCGCTTTTCGTGTGTTGTTTGCTTATTTTGATGAATCTTTGGCTAATATCGGAAGGGGGGGTATGAACCATAGAGAAGGTAGAATACAGTAGGTTTAACACCAATATAAATAAAGAATGAGTTCATTACAGTACCTTAAGTGGTGGTTTTTATTTCTTGCACTAACGGAGCTCATGAGATTTCCTGTTGAGTTTTGTGTTGTGAAGTTTTCAAGTTTTGGGTAAAGATTTGATGGACTATGGAATAAGGAGTGGCAAGATCCTAAGCTTGGGGATGCCCATGGAACCCCAATATAACTCAAGGACAACCAAAATCCTAAGCTTGTGGATGCCCTTGAAGGCATCCCCTCTTTCGTCTTCGTCTATCGGTAACTTTACTTGGAGCTATATTTTTATTTACCACATGATATGTGTTTTGCTTGGAGTGTCTTGTATGATATGAGTCTTTTATTTTTAGTTTACCACAATAATCCTTGATGTACACACCTTTTGGGAGAGACGCACATGATTCGGAATTTATTAGAATACTCTATGTGCTTCACTTATATCTTTTGAGCTATGCAGTTTTGCTCTAGTGCTTCACTTATATCTTTTTAGAGCACGATGGTGGTTTTATTTTGTAGAAATTATTGATCTCTCCTGCTTCACTTATATTATTTTGAGAGTCTTTTAGAAAATCATGGCATTTGCTATGGTTATAAAATTGGTCCTAGAATGGTGGGCATCCAAGTTGGGTATAATAAAAACTATCATAAGAAGTGAATTGAATACTATGATCAACTTGATGCTTGATAATTGTTTTGAGATATGAAGGTGGTGATATTAGAGTCATGCTAGTTGATGTAATTGTGAATTTAACAAATACTTGTGTTGAGGTTTGCAAGTCCCATAGCATGCACGTATGGTAACCGTTGTGTGACAAATTTGAAGCATGAGGTGTTCTTTGGTTGTCATCCTTATGAGTGGCGGTCGGGAACGAGCGATGGTATTTTCCTACCAATCTATCCCCCTAGGAGCATGCACGTAGTGCTTGGTTTTTGATGACTTGTAGATTTTTGCAATAAGTATGTGAGTTCTTTATGACTAATGTTGAGTCCATGGATTATACGCACTTTTACCTTACCATCATTGCTAGCCTCTACAGTACCATGCATTGCCCTTTCTCACCTTGAGAGTTGGTGCAAACTTCGCTGGTGCATCCAAACCCCGTGATACGATACGCTCTATCACACATAAACCTCCTTATATCTTCCTCAAAACAGCCACCATACCTACCTATTATGGCATTTCCATAACCATTCCGAGATATATTGCCATGCAACTTTCCACCGTTCCGTTTATTATGACACGCTTCATCATTGTCATATTGCTTTTACATGATCATGTAGTTGACATCATATTTGTGGCAAAGCCACCATGCATAATTTTTTATACATGTTGCTCTTGAGTCATCACATATCCCGGTACACCGCCGGAGGCATTCAATATAGAGTCATATTTTGTTCTAGTATCGAGTTGTAATTCATGAGTTGTAAGTAAATAGAAGTGTGATGATCATCATTTTAGAGCATTGTCCCCCCAAAAAAGGCCAAATAAAAAAAAGGAAAGGCAAAAAAAGGCCAAAAAAGGCCCAAAAAAGGGGACAATGCTACTATCTTTTTCCACACTTGTGCTCAAAGTAGCACCATGGTCTTTATGATAGAGAGTCTTCTATGTTGTCACTTTTATTTACTAAGTGGGAATCTTTCATTATAGAACTTGGCTTGTATATTCCAACAATGGGCTTCCTTAAAATGCCCTAGGTCTTCATGACCAAGCAAGTTGGATGCACACCCACTTAGTTTCTTTTGTTGAGCTTTCATACATTAATAGGTCTAGTGCATCCATTGCATGGCAATCCCGACTCCTTGCATTGACATAAATTGATGGGCATCTCCCTAGTCCATTGATTAGCCGCGTCGATGTGAGACTTTCTTATTTTTTGTCTTCTCCACATAAACCCTATCATTATATTCTATTCCATCCATAGTGCTATATCCATGGCCCACGCTCATGTATTGCGTGAAGGTTGAAAAAAGTTTGAGATTACTAAAGTATGAAACAATTTCTTGGCTTGTCATCGGGGTTGTGCATGATGAGAGCATTCTTGTGTAACGAAAATGGAGCATGACCAAACTATATCATTTTGTAGGGATGAACTTTCCTTTGCCATGTTATTTTGAGAAGACATGATTGCTTAGTTAGTATGCTTGAAGTATTATTATTATTTTATCAATATGAACTTTTATTTTGAATCATTTGGATCTGAACATTCATGCCACAATAACGAAAAATACATTGAGAAATATGCTAGGTAGCATTCCACATCAAAAATTCTGTTTCTATCATTTGCCAACTCGAGGACGAGCAGGAGTTAAGCTTGGGGATGCTTGATACGTCTCCAACGTATCTATAATTTTTGATTGTTCCATGCTATTATATTACCTGTTTTGGATGTTTATGGGCTTTACTATACACTTTTATATCATTTTCGGTCTAAGCTACTAACCGGAGGCCCAGCCCGAATTGCTATTTTTTTGCCTATTTCAGTGTTTCACAGAAAAGGAATATCAACCGGAGTCCAAACGGAATGAAACCTTCGGGAGCGATCTTTCTGGAACAAACGCAATCCAGGAGACTTGGAGTGGACGTCAAAAAGCAGCCGAGGCGGCCACGAGGGTGCTTGGCGCTCCCTAGGGGGGCACCCCCTAACTTGTGGGCCCGTCATAGCTCCGCTGACCTATCTCCTTCGCCTATATATATCGACGTACCCCCAAACCATCCAAGAGCACCACGAAAAACTATTTCCACCGCCGCAACCTTCTGTATCTGCGAGATCCCATCTTGGAGCCTTCACCGGCGCTCCGCCGGAGGGGGAATCGACCATGGAGGGCCTCTACATCATCACCAAGGCCTCTCTGATGAGTTGTGAGTAGTTTACCATAGACCTTCGGGTCCATACTTATTAGCTAGATGGCTTCTTCTCTCTCTTTGAATCTCAATACAAAGTTCTCCTTGATCTTCTTGGAGATCTATTCAATGTAACTCTTTTTGCGGTGTGTTTGTCGAGATCCGATGAATTGTGGGTTTATGTTCAAGTTTATCTATAAGAAATATTTGAATCTCCTCTAAATTCTTTTATGTATGATTGGTTATCTTTGCAAGTCTCTTTGAATTATCAGTTTGGTTTGCTTACTAGATTGATCTTTCAGGCAATGGGAGAAGTGCTTAGCTTTGGGTTCAATCTTGCAGTGTCCTTTCCCAGTGATAGCAGGGGCAGCAAGGCACGTATTGTATTGTTGCCATCAAGGATAAAAAGATGGGGTTTATGTCATATTGCTTGAGTTTATCCCTCTACATCATGTCATCTTGCTTAATGCGTTACTCTGTTCTTATGAACTTAATACTCTAGATGCATGCTGGATAGCGGTTGAAGTGTGGAGTAATAGTAGTAGATGCAGGCAAGAGTCGGTCTACTTGTTGCGGACGTGATGCCTATATAGATGATCATGCCTAGATATTCTCATAACTATGCACTTTTCTATCAATTGCTCAACAGTAATTTGTTCACCCACCGTTATAATTATGCTATCTTGAGAGAAGCCACTAGTGAAACATATGGCCCCTGGGTCTATTATCTATCATATAAGTTCCCAATCTACTTTATTTTGCAATCTTTACTTTTCAATCTATATCATAAAAATACCAAAAATATTTATCTTATCATATTATCTCTATCAGATCTCACTTTCGCAAGTGGTCATGAAGGGATTGACAACCCATTTATCGTGTTGGTTGCGAGGTTCTTGTTTGTTTGTGTAGGCGCGTGGGACTTGTGAGGAGCCTCCTACTGGATTGATACCTTGGTTCTCAAAACTGAGGGAAATACTTATGCTACTTTGCTACATCACCCTTTCCTCTTCAAGGGAAAAACCAACGCATGCTCAAGAGGTAGCAACGTGGGCGACTCCGCTTCCCCATGCTGCCTCGACAACTGCTCGATTTGACAACTGCATGCTGCATGCAGGGTAGATCATCATTACTAGAAATCATGGAAGGCCGACGATTTTCCTTCTCCTGGCTATAAATACACGGGCGGGTGGAACCCCGGGTCATGATTCCTTCATCTTGGTCCCGTTTGCTCTGCGTCTCCTCCGTCTTCCTTTCATGGCGCCGATCAAAGGGCACTCCACGACCGTTAAGGGGAAGGCCCCATGGAGGGGCCTGATTACCTTCCGCCAAAGAAACGGCTCCGACTCCCCCACGTCGCCAGCTCGAGGCGGGAGCTGACCAGGCCCTGGTAGTCGAGGCCTCTGCCTCGCTTCCCCCTCCCCGTATAAGCTTAGGCTTAAGGTGAGGGAGTGCACCGCCAGGTGCCACCCGACGATGGTGCTAGGGCCGCCATTGCCCTGTCGTCCGCTCCACGGTCCCATGCCGAGGATAGCTCACGTGAGTTCGTGGAGTGGGCGGCAATGCCACCCGACTCCTGGATCCGACTCCCACGGTTCTTTGCCGGCGGGCTGCCTCCGAGGGGACCGGCCGAGCTGTGGCTGGAGCATGCTAGATGCCGCAGCCCAGCGACCGGAGCTGAACTAGAGGTGGTGTCGCCCGGAGACATCTTCATGATGCGAGGATGGGGCAAGGTCGCTCGAGCTTATCGCGCGGAGGGAGCCCTGGCGATCCACTTCGAGTACGACGATGCGTCCACCTTGTTCTTCAAGGTCTTCAATGAGGAGGGCGAGCGGCTGGAGTGCTGCCCCGGAGGAGGCAGCCCGGGAGATGCCGCAGCGGGCGCCAGTCCTGCTGCCGTTCCCTTCAGCGCCTTGTCCGGCAGCAGCAACGACTCCTGGGAATCTAGCGACTCTCCTGAGCCCAGCGATTCTCTGGAGTCGAGCGACGACAGCTATGTGCCTCCAAGCTCCCGCCGGGGCTGCAGCGCAGCTGCGGCCGCCGCCCGACATCGTCGACGACACCGTAGGGCTCTGTAGTTGATTCTCCTGCGCGAGATGAAGACCAGCCCCGTGGGGTTTGTAAGCATTGGAAAGCGCTCAATGGTAACGATGTTTCTTTCAGTTTTATGATGGATTCATATATTCCAGTTCGGCTAGGTTCCTCCCTTTTCTTTTTCCTAGGCAGCACGACGCTCTACGCCGGCAGGACCCAGTCCCCAGGCAGGCTTCAGCCGTCGCTAGTATGCCAAGTCGCGATGCCGTGGTCAAGGCTAGGAGGTGAGCGGCCCGAGGTCTGGTAATAGCTCATGAGGTGCGATGCTCACGAGGTCCTCTTTGGCGTGCAAGCAACTGCGCAGGAAATCGAAAAGGGGAGTCGAACCGCCTAAGTGGAAGTGCGAAGTGAGGCATGTGAGGAGAGAAACTAGTGTTATAGCGAGCCGAGGCTTATCTTTCTGGATGCCCGAGCCCATTAATGAGCCGATGCTTGCTTATGCGCTTGTTGTGCCATTGGATTCGGCCTGCAGTGGCCACCTTCCTGCCTTGCTAGTGACGGTGCTCTATGTCTTCGGGTCTCGGCCCTCAAGCGAGCTCAGCCGCCGCTGGTATGCCAGGTCGCGATGCCGTGGTCAAGGCCAAGGGGTGAGGGCTGGAGAGCCAGTAGGAGCTCCCGAGGCGCGATGCTCGGGAGTCCCCCCCTTTAACGCGCAAGCGACTCGCGAGGATAGATGGTGGTAGCTCAGGCTGGCCCGAGGTCTATCGCCAGGTGGACCTGCAGATTGGGTGACAGAGAAGGCCGGGAGCCCCCGGTGCGTGAGATGGAGGCACCGAGGACCCTGCGAGGTGGTGTACGCGAGGAGGGCCGCAAACCAGAGCTCGATCCCCGGGTTTTTCAGTGTTGCAGGGACGGACGAGCACAAGCACCGTGCCGTTGTGGATGTTTGTGAGGTGATGCGGAAATGGCGTTAGTCGGCACATGTGTGATTATGAAGTGACAACCATAAACAAGCTCATGGAACGATTAGACAATCCTGACGAATGCAAAGTAATACATGCCATAGGGACGGACCCACACGGCCTGGGGAAGATGCAGCCCGAGGGGCGCCCCCAAACAAACTAGAGAGATATCACCTAGTACCATCGCTGAAGAGTTGTTGAAGTAGCCAAAAACACATGCTGCTGAAGTTGTTCCTCATGAGCCGCTCCGGCGCCGAGCCTCGGGAGACTCGGAGGGGCCGAGAGGCTCATGAAGATGCTCCTCCATCTCGACCAGGAGCGCCTGGTGCCTGGCCTTGCAGGCTGTCTGCGCGTCCCTCATGCAGCGCTGGAACACCCCAGCCGCACCCGCCAGGCCGAAAGGCATGCGAACGTAGCTGTGGGGCGATCCCTCGCATCGACCAACACGAGACGGCCACATGAGCTGCCGAGACGCAACCCTGCTGAGCCCAAGGATGTCGATGCATACGTGGAATTCCCTACCCTCGCTTGGGCAATGAGCCGCGCCATGCGGCAGGCGATGATCGCCTTGTAGAACCCTTCCTTCCTGAATCTCCTCTATTGCCTTGCTGATGAACTCTTGGACACTTGGTGCCTTGCGCCTACTGCCTTCCTCTGGGAAGCGTGCTCTAAAGAGCGCCTCCACATGGTGCCCGAACGCCACCCTCGCAACGCTAGCTAGATTCGAGGCCCTCCAGAGGAGAGCCCCAGAGCCCAGCCTGAGAGGGGTGCCGGGCGCGCCTTCCTATGCGACGGGTGATGGTGCCGCGTCCGAAGACGCGAGGTCCAGTGATGCGCCCTCGAGTGGGGCTCCCTCACGAGACCCCTGTCCCAGCTGCAGCTTCTTTGTCTTGGGGGCGACCTCAGGAGGGAGGGCGCCATCTTCGTCCTCAGGGTTCTCAACTGCTGCAGCTTGGTAGGCGCACTTGAGGGAGCACACTGCATCCTTCTCCTGACAGGCGACCATGATGATGCCACCGCTTTCTGGCATCTTGAGGATGTTGTAGCCATGGTGCGTGGCTGCCATGAACTTGGCCAGTGCTGGGTACCCTAGGATGGCGTTGTAGGGCAGGCGAATGTCGGTGACGTCGAAGTCGATGAGCTCGGTGTGGTAGTTGTTGCGCTCGCCAAAGGTGACAGGGAGGCGAACTTGCCCAATCGGGTGCGTCGATCCGTCGGTTACTCCTGAGAATGGCTTGGTGGGGTGAAGCTGGTAGTATGGCACTTGGAGCCTGTCGAACGTCTGAACAGAGAGAACATTGAGCCCTGCTCCACCATCAATAAGGGTCTTGGTGACGGTCATGTTGCTGATGACTGGGGAACAGAGCATGGGGAGCGCGCCTGCAGTGGCCGCGCACTTGAGATGGTCCGAGGAGTCAAAGGTGATGGCACACTTGGACCACTTGAGAGGGCGAGCTGCTTCGGGCTTGGGCATTGCTGCGTTCACCTCGCGCGCAAACTGCTTGAAGACGCGGTGGGAAGCTGGGGCCTGTGAGCTGCCCAAGATGTAGGCGATGGCTCGAGGCTCCTGGAAGCCCCCATCCCCCTCGTCCTGATGGTGATCTTCATTCCTTCTTGGTGATGGTGGCAGAGGAGGCAAGGCTGTATTGCCCCAAGGTTGATCCTCGCAAGGCTGCTCCCTCTAGTTGCCCTCGCGAGGCTGGTCCTGCCAGCGGCCCTCACGAGGCTGGTCGCGCCACTCTTGACGACGGTCGCGCTCGTCCCAGTGTCCTCCTCCCCGGCCACCTCCGCGACCGTAGCCTTGATCCTTGCGCTTGAGGCATCTACCGAGGCACCCGTCACGAAGAGCCCTGAGCTCTCGGCTGTCATTGGTGTTGTGGCTGTAGACATTATGGAAGGCGCAGAACGGCCGCTTGCCCTTGGACGACTCGGGGTGGTCACATCCGCGCTTGGTCTTAGGCTCGGCCGCGAGCACGGCTGTCCCCTTGCATTTTGTGTCCTTGGCCTTGGTCTTCTTGTCTTCTGGATCAGCATCAGGGAGCTTGAGTAAGGAGAGGTGGCCCTCCTCAGCCCTTGCGCACCTGTTCGCGAGGTTGAACATCTCTTGAGCGGTGCAGAGATCATCGTGGATGGCGAGCTCCTCCTTCATCTTTATATCATGAACGCCATCGGAGAACGCGGAGATGATGGCCTCATCCGACACCTTGGGGATCTTGAGGCGAACGTTGTTGAAGCGCTGGATATACTTCTGCAGAGTCTCTCCAGGTTGCTGTTTGATGCGGCGCAGGTCTCCCGCGGCCGGTGGGCGGTCGCAAGTGCCGTGGAAGTTGGCGATGAAGTGGCTGCGCATCTCCTCCCAGGAAGAGACCCACCCCTCGGCTAGATTCAGGAGCCAAGAACGCGCGCCATCCTTGAGGGCCATAGGGAACCAGTTTGCCATGATCTTCTCGCCGCCGTTGGCCGCCTCGATGCTCAGCCCATAGAGCTGCAAGAACTTCATGGTCTGTGGTGCCGTCGTAGCGTGGAGGCAGGTCAGGCTTGAACTTGCTTGGCCAGACAATGTTACGGAGCTCCGGAGTGAAGGCGCGGCATCCCGCCGTGGCCATCAGAGGTTGTCGAGGGGGTGGAACGATATCCCGGTGCTCGCGCACCGCCACCTCCTGTGGCGGCACGCGGGCCTGGTATTGGGGCACTAGAAGCATGCGCGCTTCCCTGTGGGGGCGCTGCACCACCTGGCAGCTCACGTCATCCCGAGTGGGCGCCGGGCGCTACGAGTTGCGCTGTGGAGCCATCCGCCTGGGCTTGATGATGGCGTCCCGGGCTAGAGGTGGTGGAGGAGCCTCGTGCGCCACGTTGCCCACTGCAGGTGGATGCTGAGGCAGCGAGCGAGCTGGCCCATCGGAGCCCCCGTGCGCGACGCTGATGAGCTCGACGATGCGTGCGAGCCACTCCTCGTAGAGATCTCCCACCGGGAGGTAGCGAAGAAGCTCCCTCGCCGTGAGCAGAGCGGCCTGCGGGTCCACCTGGCTACGATGCGCATGGGATGATGAAGCTGCTAGAGTCAGTGACGGAGTGGCAGTGCGACCGTCGCGGTGCACCGATGGGTGCAGCGACGAAGCTTGTTGTTCGGGCCCAGCGGGGCCCGTGGAGGCATTAGCCACCGGAGAAGGAGGGCGGCGGGCACGACCATCCCCCGCCGGTGCCGTCTGAGCGACACAGGCGGTGACAACAGCCCAACGCTAAGCACGAGCCCTGCGCGTGTCAGCCATGGAGGTGTTGAAGCAGAGGCGGATCGAACGATGGAAGAGAGGATCCGATGCACCCCTACCTGGCACACCAAATGTCGGATTTAGGGATCCGGCAACCCATGAAAGGTTCGAACTCTGGGGTGCATGCGGAGATCTCAACCTGCCCGGCCTAACTACTCGCGATATCACTAGGCCTAACGCGTCGAGTTCAAGGAGACACAAAGACACAAAGATTTATACTGGTTCAGGCCACTATTGTGGTGTAATAGTCTACTCTAGTGTGGTGTGGTGGATTGCCTCGAGGGGCTATGGATGAACAAGTACAGAGGATAAACTAGCCTAAGGAGGTGAGGTGTTCTTGGGCTGGTGTAGTGGTTCTGGTCTCAATGGATCCGTCCGTCCCCCTTCCATGGTGATGGCTAGTCCTATTTATAGTGGCCTTGGTCCTCTTCTCCAAATATGAGCGGGAAGGGATTCCACAATGGCGGGATTTGAAAGGGGACAAGTGGTACAGTCTATCCTAACAAAAGTAGTCTTCACCCGCGAAAAGCCTCTCGTCATGACGCTATTGTGGGCTCGGTGATGACCTCCGTCCTGCCGTCCTAGCGGTCTTGGTCTCATTGTACCAGAATGGAAACCTTTAGCTGATTCCTCGGGACTCCGTGCCTGCGGCTTGCCTCCCTTGCACCAAAGAGGAAACCTGCGCTCTGCGCCCGCCTGGCGTCCGCCTGGCCTTGGTCGTCATGGCTCACATCAGCTGAGCCTCATGAGGTAGCTGCATAGAATTCTCTGCCCCCCTCAGGAGCCCTCCTGAGAAGGCTGCTTCCTTCGGGGGTCTTGGCATCGTCCGCCTCGCGAGGCTTGGCCCCTTGCGAGGGTCTTGTTGTGTTGGTGCTGAAGCTGGGACGTACCAGGCCATCGATGAAGCCACGTGGTGGGCTGCAGGCAGGCAGGACTGGATACCCCCAAGTATAGGACGTCAACAACTTTCTTATGAATTTCTTCAAAGAAAGCAAGATCTTGAGAAACTAAGTGTGACTCATGATGATCTTCAAAGGGAAAATGATTCCTTGCTTGCTCAACAAATTAGTACCGCCCAGGAAGAAATCATTGCACCCTGTTTGAAATGCATCGAATGTGAATCTACTAGTTCTTCACCTGAAAGTTCAAATGCTTCTATTGCTGTAACTTCTTCAACTATTTATGTGGTCACAAATTCCTCATCTAAGGATACCACAAGTATCACTGACGAAAATGCAGTGAATTGTATCTGACAGGCATGTACAAAAGACGCCAAGGGCATCAGGCGCTTTGTGATGTGCTTAAAAAGCAGATCCTGAACTAGAACCCTAGGAAAGAGGGTATTGCATTTGAGAGGAAACTCAATGCTGATGGGTCCTACTGGAAACCTGAGTAGTATCCCGAAACCACATGGGTTGCTGCAAAAGGACCTCATGTAGATCCTTCCACTTTGTATGGTTTTACATGTGAATCTTCATGTTCCTGTGATGAGTCAATTGACTCCAACTATAAACTGTTCAAAAATCAGAATGGTGAAGTATTTGCCAGATATGTTGGAACTAACTATAGGAATGGTCCCCCTATGAAGAAAATCTGGGTTCCCGAAAGGTGCCTTGGAAGTCTTCAGGTGAATGTCCTCATTACACCACATGTCAAGAACAGGAACCCCAGATCAAAATCCACATATGGATCCAAGTCCTCATATGGATGAAATTCCTCATATGACCATCATCGTGCTAATGCATCTGTTTCACAGGGAAAATCTAACTGTCATGAATATGTGCATTATTCTTCAAATCATTATGTTCATAAGTCCTCGAACAATTTCTCTGCTTATTCATATGCATACTCTAACCCCTCTCCTGTGAAACGAAGTGCACTGGCTTCAATGCCATCATTCTCCTATGGAGCTCGTAGAATGATGAAATCTTTGCCACCCCTCCAGATGTGGGTGGTGAAGAAAAAGAACTAATCTCTTATGCAGGGTCAGATCTCTAGACAAACTTCAATGTCTGAATAATTTTTTGGAGACCTGAGAATGCTTGAAAGGACGGAAGCTAATCATGAAGAAATGAATTACTCATTTCTCACATCCTTATATTGCTGTATATATTGTACTGGTTGATGAAATTCTATCTAATGAATTTGATGTCATATTCTTCACTCTGAAGTATATGAGTTCGTAAGATGAACTAATTCATTTGCAGGATGAATCTCTCAAAGCTACTGAGTGGGTCCTTGACAGTGGATGTACAAATCACACGACTGGTGACAAGAACTTACTAATGGACTCTGCTCTATCTTCATCGCATCTAAAGCATATTACCTCCGCTGACAAAGTAAAAAAGCAAGGTATTGGGTCTAGGTAGGGTTGCAATCTCAAAGGATCGACACATGGACAATGTCATGCTTGTCGAATCTCTTGGATTCAACCTCATGTCTGTCTCAATGCTTTGTGATCTTGATATGGTTATCGTCTTTGGTAAATATCATTGCATAGTACTCATGGAATCTGACAATTCCAAAGTCTTCGAAGGCTTTAGGAGAGGAGACTCGTATATTGTTGATTTCTCTGCAGGACCACAACCTGCCACATGTCTAAATGCTTCAAAAGGCTGGCTATGGCATCGACGACATGGTCATGCTAGCATGAGGAACTTTCACACACTTGCTAAGAAGAATCACGTCACTGGCATCAAGGGTGTGAAATTCCTCAAAGACCATCTTTGTGGGGCTTGTGAGGCTAGAAAGATGAACAGATCCGAGCATCCCTCAAAGACAATCATGACTACCACTTGTCCTTTTGAATTGCTTCACATGGACCTCTTTGGCCCACTCATTATGACACACTACCAAATGAAGCATCATTATATGGCTTTGCTATTGTTGATGATTATTCTTGTCACACCTGGGTGCATATCATCTCTTACAAAACTGAAGTGAAGGAAGTCTTCAAACGATTTTCCTGAAGGGCCTCGATGAATTTTGGTGTGAATATCAAGCATATCAGGAGTGACAATGGGACCGAGTTCAAGAACACTGGTCTTGATGACTATCTTGATGAACTTGGTATTACTCATGAGTTATCTCCTCCATACACTCCTCAGTAGAATGGCGTCGTGGAGCACAAGAACATGACTCTTGTTGAGATGGCTGGCACTATGCTTGATGAATACAAGACACCTTGTCGCTTTTGGCCTGAAGCTATTGATATTGCATGCCCCATCATAAACAGGGTATATCTTCACAAATTTCTTCAAGAAAATCTCATATGAGCTCCTCACTGACAAAAAGCCAAATGTAAGTTATTTCAAAGTCTTCGATGATAAATGCTGGATTAGAGATCCTCATCACAATTCCAAATTTGCACCGGAAGCACATGAGGGTTTTATGCTTGGTTACAGAAAGGACTCACACACCTACAGAGTCTTCAACAACTATCACCACAAGGTTGTTGAAACTGTAGATGTGTGGTTCGATGAGACTAACGGCTCACAAAGATAGCACCTACCTCATGTGCTAGATGAAATGCCTCCTGAGGAATCCATTAAGCTGAAGGCTACTGAGGATATCATACCCACTGAAAGACCTGCTAAAGAAGTTATTCCAAATAATGAAGACAATGATACCAGTGCACCTGAGGAAAATGGAGCTGAAGAAAATGCTTAGCCCAATCAAAGTCGTCAACTTGCTCATCCTCGCGTGGCAAATGAAGTGCAGATTGACAAAGTCCTCGACGATATCAATGCACCAGGTCCTCTCACACACTCAAAAGCTTCACATTTTTCTAACTTTTGTGGGCACTTCACTTTTGTCTCTATCACAGAGCCCACCAAAGTTGATGAAGCATTTCTAGAGCCCAAGTGGATTGAAGCAATGCAAGAGGAATTGCATCAATTCGAGCTCAACAATGTGTGGTAGCTTGTCAAGCGACCAGATCCTCGCAAGCACAATATCATAGGTACCAAGTGGATCTACCATAACAAGCGAGACTAAAATGCACAAGTGGTGAGGAATAAGGATCATCTTGTAGCTTAGGGATACACACATGTTGAAGGAACTGACTTCGATGAAACTTTTGCACCTGTTGCTAGGCTTGAAGCTATTAGCATATTGCGTGCTTATGCTAACCATCATAATATAATCTTATATCAAATGGACGTGAAAAGTGCATTCCTTAATGGTAAGCTTGAGGAAGAAGTATATGTTGCTCAACCCCCAGGTTTTGAATATCCTAAGCATCCTGACAAAGTCTCCAGACTCAACAAGACCCTCTATGGCCTCAAGCAGGCCCCTCGGGCGTGGTATGACACACTGAAGGAATTCGTCAAGAAGAACTGCTTCAAACCCGGTTAACTTGACCCAACTTTTTTCACAAAAACTTACGATGATGAATTATTCGTGTGCCGAATATATGCAGATGATATTATCTTTGGATGTATTGACAAATGTCACAGTGACAAATTTGCCTATATGATAGTGAAGAATATCAAATGTCCATGATGGGAGAATTGAAATTCTTCTTAGGTCTTCAAATTTTCAACAACGCGATGGCATCTTCATATCTCAAGAGAAAAACCTCAAGGATGTACCGAGGAAATTCGGCATGCAAGATTGCAAAGGCATCAAAATCCCTATGCCCACAAATGGCCAACTCTGCACCGATGAAAATGGTAAAGACTTCAGTCAAAAGGTATATCGATCCATGATTAGCTCTTTATTGTACCTTGCTACTTCTTGAGCTTGCATTGTTTATTCCCTTGAAGAGGAAAGGGTGATGCAGCAAAGTAGAGATAAGTATTTCCCTCAGTTTGAGAACCAAGGTATCAATCCAGTAGGAGACAACGCACAAATCACCGAATACCTGCACAAACAACCAAACAAACTTGCACCCAATGCGATAAAGGGGTTGTCAATCCCTTCACAATTACTTGCAAAAGTGAGATCTGATAGAGATAGATAAATGATAAAATAAATATTTTTGGTATTTTTGGTTTATAGATCAGAAAGTAAAAGATTGCAAGAATAGTAGATCAGAAACTTGTATGATGGAAAAGAGACCCGGGGGCCATAGGTTTCACCAGAGGCTTCTCTCAAGATAGAAAATAATACGGTGGGTGAACAAATTACTGCCGAGCAATTGATAGAAGAGCGCAAAGTTATGACAATATTTAAGGCAATGATCATGAATATAGGCATCACATCCGTGTCAAGTAGACCGGAACAATTCTGCATCTACTACTATTACTCCACACATCGACCGCTATCCAGCATGCATCTAGAGTATTAAGTTCATAAAAACGGAGTAACCCATTAAGTAAGACGCCATGATGTAGAGGAATTAACTCAAGCAATATGATTAAAACCCCATCTTTTTATCCTCGATGGCAACAATATAGTACGTGCCTTGCTGCCCCTACTGTAACTTGGAAAGGACACAACAAGATTGAACCCAAAGCTAAGAACTTCTCCCATTGCAAGAAGAACCAATCTAGTTGGCCAAACCAAACCAATAATTCGTGGAGACTTGCAAAGACATCAAATCATGCATATAAGAGTTCAAAGAAGTTTCAAATAATATTCATAGATAAGCGGATCATAAATCCACAATTCATCAGATCTCGGCAAACACACCGCAAAAAAGTATTACATTGAAAAGATCTCCAAGAACAACAAGGAGAACATGGTATTGAGAATCAAAGAGAGAGAAGAAGTCATCTAGCTACTAGCTATGGACCCGTAGGTCTGTGGTAAACTACTCACACTTCATCGGAAGGGCAATAGAGTTGATGTAGAAGCCCTCCATGATCGAATCCCCCTCTGACAGGACACCAGAAAAGGCCCCAAGATGGGATCTCACGGGTACAGAAGGTTGCGGTGGTGGAGAAGTGTTTTCGTGGATGCCTCTAGTGGTTTGGGCGTATAAGAGTATATATAGGCGAAAGAATTAGGTCAGGAGACCCACAAGGGGCCCACAAGATAGGGGGGTGCGCCCTCCACCCTTGTGGCCGCCTTGAGGCTCCTACAACTTCATCTCCAAGTCTCCTGGTTTGCTTCTGGTCCTAGAAATATCATCATGAAAGTTTTATTCCGTTTGGACTCCGTTCGGTATTCATTTTCGGCGAAACTCTAAAAGAGGAAAAAAAACAGGAACTGGCACTGGGCTCTAGGTTAATAGGTTAGTCCCAAAAATAATATAAAATAGCATAATAATGCATATAAAACATCCAAAAGAGATAATATAATATCATGGAACAATCAAAATTTATAGATATGTTGGAGACGTATCAAGCATCCCCAAGCTTAATTCCTACTCGTCCTCGAGTAGGTAAATGATAAAAACAGAATTTTTGATGTCGAATGCTACCTAACATATTTATCCATGTAATTTCCTTTATTGTGGCATGAATGTTCATATCTGAAAGATTCAAAACAAAAGTTTAATATTCACATAATGACATAAAACGATAATACTTCAAGCATACTAATAAAGCAATCATGTCTTCTATGAATAACATGGCCAACGAAAGCTATCCCTACAAAATCATATAGTCTGGCTATGCCCCATCTTGATCACACAAAATATTTAAATCATGCACAACCCCGATGATAAGCCTAGCAATTGTTTCATACTTTTGATGTTCTCAATTTTTTTTAACTTTCACGCAATACATGAGCGTGAGCCATGGATATAGCACTATAGGTGGAGTAGAATATGGTGGTTGTGGAGAAGACAAAAAGAGGGTGATAGTCTCACATCAACTGGGCATATCAACATGCTATGGAGATGCTCATCAATAGATATCAATGTGAGTGAGTAGGGATTGCCATGCAACGGATTCACATGAGCTATAAGTGTATGAAAGCTTAAAAAGAAACTAAGTGGGTGTGCATCCAACTCGCTTGCTCATGAAGAGCTATGGCAATTTGAGGAAGCCCATCATTGGCATATACAAGCCAAGTTCTATAATGAAAAATTCTCACTAGTATTTGAAAGTGATATCATAGGAGACTCTCTATCATGAAGATCATGGTGCTACTTTGAAGCACAAGTGTGGAAAAAGGGTAGTAACATTGCCCCTTCTCTCTTTTTCTCTCATTTTTTAATTTGGGCCTTTATCATTTTTTGGCCTCTTTATTTATTTATTTTTTATTTTTCTTCCGGAGTCTCATCCCGACTTGTGGGGGAATCATAGTCTCCATCATTCTTTCCTCATTGGGACAATGCTCTAATAATGAAGATCTTCACACTTTTATTTACTTACAACTCAAGAATTACAACTCGATACTTAGAACAAAATATGACTCTATATGAATGCCTCCAGTGGTGTACTCGGATGTGCAATGAATCAAGAGTGACATGTATGAAAGAATTGTGAAAGGTGGCTTTGCCACAAATACGATGTCAACTCCATGATCATGCAAAGCAATATGACAATGATGAAGCGTGTCATAATAAACAGAACGGTGGAAAGTTGCATGGCAATATATCTCGGAATGGCTATGGAAATGCCATAATAGGTAGGTATGGTGGCTTTTTTGAGGAAGGTATATGGTGGGTGTATGGTACCGGCGAGAGTTGCATGGCACAAGAGAGGCTAGCAATGGTGGAAGGGTGAGAGTGCGTATAATCCATGGACTCAACATTAGTCATAAAGAACTCACATACTTATTGCAAAAATCTATTAGTTATTGAAACAATGCATTAAACGCATTCTCCTAGGGGGATGATTGGTAGGAAAAGACCATCGCTCGTCCCCGACCGCCACTCATAAGGAAGACAATCAAAAAAATAAATCATGCTCCGACTTCATCACATAACGGTTCACCATACGTGCATGCTATGGGAATCACAAACTTTTTTGAGAACTGATGAGAGTGAGTAACTCTCACTGCCTTTATATTAAGCTATAAGGTTAGGGGGGTAGAGTGTCTAGCACTGTACAAATTACATGGTGGTGGGAGAGGGGGGGGGGATTAGCTAAACAACCCAACAAAACAGAAAATCAAAGCAAGTTGACTATTGAAAGAATGTAGGGGCCTTGCTCCTGTTTTGATCTATGAACTAGCATAGCAAAGTCCTTCTTTAATCTGTTCCTCCAGGAATCCAAAGAAGGCTGAATCCCTCTGAAGTGCTTGTCATTCCTCTCCTTCCAGACCCCCCAAGCAACAACTTTAAAACTTCTAAGAACATTGGCCTTGCCCACCTGTTCTTGCCCTCATGCACCATTTTAATCCAGTCAGTGTCATTTGGCCAATGTATCCCCAGTGCAGCCCAGCACCTCTGACTGAAAGGGCAAGTGAAAAAGAGATGAACAATGTCTTCCTCGGGCGGGTGCTTACAGAGAAGACAGGCATAATTGTCATTATGGATTCTGAAATGCCTTCTCCGAAGCATATTCCTGGTATTCAATCTGTCAGCCAACAACAGCTACAGGAACACCTTCCATTGCATAGTGCACTTGGTTTTCCATATCCATCGAAAGATCTCATCTGCTTGTACCTGATTAAAACAGTGGGCATAATATTTGGAAGATCGAAAGTCTGTGTCCCCCCAAACACAAGACCACACATCCCTGTCCTCAGTTATTGATATTTCAAGGGTTTCTGACTGTATTTGAACTACCTCATTCTTAGCCTCCAAAGATAAAGGCAAGTGGAACACCTCTCCCAGTCTCTCCGAAGACAGGAGATGTCTCACAGGTATATCTGGATCTCTAGCAAAGGAAAATGCTCTCGGGTATCTGTCTGGAAGAATATCCGTGTTCCAATTGTCCTTCTAGAACAAGATCGTGTCACTAGCAAACACTTCTGATTTAGTGACCCCTCTGTATATATCACATATTGACATGAGATCTCTCCACCAGAAGGATCCACATGGGTCAGAGGCATGCGGTATTTTACCCACATAGTAGGTATCCCAAATCAAATTGACCCATGGAACATCATGTTTGTTATAAAACTTGTGAAGTTGTTTCAACAAGAGTCCCTGGTTTTGGGTCTTAAGGTCAATGACCCCCAGACCTCCTTTACTTTTGGGTTTGCACACCATATCCCAGGCTGCCAATGAGCCGCCCTTAATCCCATCGTCGGACTTTCTCACCCAAAGACACGATCATCGCAGTTTATCAAGGTGCTCAATGATTTTAGGATTTATCTTGATGGAACACATGGCATAAACAACCAAGGAAGTGACCACAGAGTTGAGCAGCGTAAGCTTGGATCCATAGTCCAGAAGTGAGGCTGCAGCAGGCATCTTTCGCTGAACGGAGGAGACCATTGGCATCAAGTCATTCACACTCGGGCGCGTGGTGCCCATGGGCAGGCCTAAATACGTGAACGGCATGTTACCAATAGAGCAACCAAAGATTGTAGCAATTTCCCTTGCCAACACTAGATCAGAGTTGATGGGTACTAAAGTCGACTTGTGGAAGTTTATTTTTAGGCCCACCGACTTCGCGTAGTCAACTAGGATGGATTTCAGAACTTGCGCTTGCGAGACAGAGGCCGGGAGCACAGCGATCGTGTCATCCGCATACTGAATTACAGGGTAATTGCTGTCGGAAGTGGGGAGAGGTAGCTGTAGCAATCCATTCCATGTGGCATCATTGATCGCTGACTGTAGAAGGTCCGCTGCGAGAACAAAGATCAGTGGAGACAAAGGATCTCCCTGTCGGACCCCACAAAGGCAATCAAACTGTTTCCCTGGGGTTCCATTAAGCAACACCGAAGAGCTACCAGAAGAAAAGATGCATTTGATCCATCCCAACCACCTCTCATTGAAACCCATATGTTTCATGATCTCAATCATTGGTTCATGCTGGATGGCATCGAAGGCCTTCGCAAAGTCGAGTTTCAGGATACAACAAGCTCTTCCCGACGACTGGCATTGGTGTATGTATTCAAACACCCAGGCCAGGCAATCCTGGATCGATCTTCCTTTCAAAAAACCATATTGGTTCCGATGAATGATCTTGAGAACCAGTTTCTACAAACGGTTAGCCAGCAATTTAGTTATCAATTTCAGACAACAATTGAGCAACGTGATGGGTCTGAAATCATTAGCGGTCTCTGGCGACTGGGTTTTTGGGATGAGAGTTATGAAACCCGAGTTCAGACTCCTGAGATCAATGGCACCATCATAGAAATCGTTGCATAGTCTATAGAAGTCGTGTTTGATAATGTGCCAACACGATTTCAGAAAACACCCATTGAAGCCATCCGGGCCAGGCGCTCTATCCGATGGCATCTCTTTAACAACTCTGTCAATCTCCTCATGTGTGAAAGGCGTGGTGAGTTCCTCCAGCCCCTCCACCTTTTTAATGATTCTAGACAGATCAAACTTCATTTCGAACTCTCCTTTCTTGCCCAATCTCTCCCTGTATGTACTGAACAACTCATTGGCTTTTCCCAAATGATCAGTTACTACCGTGCCATCCTGAAGTTTCAGCGAGGATATGGAGTTCTTGCGATATCGTTCTGAGGCCGCAGAATGAAATTTTTTGGTGTTGTCACCTCCGCAAGAAAACCATCGGACCGTGTACCTCTTTTTCCAATATTCTCGTTTATAGTCAAGGAGGGTAACTAGATGGTTTTTGAGAATTTCTCTGAAGTTTGATTCCGGTACTATGAGGGATCTTTTGTCTTCGATATTGTCAAGTTCCAGAAGAGCCCAGTTGGAATTATCAATACACAGATTTAGCCGAGAGATCTATTTACTCCAACGCTTAAGGGCGTACCTTAAATTCTTAAATTTCTTGCACAAAAGTTGAGCTGAATTCGGTGCAAAGCAATGTTTCTCCCAGGTGGATCGCACCAGCTCAAAAAAGCCCGGATGAGAAATCCAGAAGTTTTCAAACCTAAATATATTACTCTTAGGGACCGAGGATTCAATCGAAATCATACAAGGGGTATGATCAGATACTGGTTTGGGAAGGGGACCCACTGTGGTGTTGGGATAGTTGGAAGTCCAATTGGACGAGGTGAAGAACCAGTCAATTTGTTCGAGCAGTGGATCAGACTGCATATTGCTCCACGTGTATTGCCTGCCCTTCATTGGTAACTCAACCAGAGCCTGAGAGTGAATGAAATCATTAAACGTGAGCATATCATTAACATCCCCTCCTGGCTTGTTGCGATTATCTGGCGCTCTGATATAATTGAAATCCCCACAGATTAACCAGTCCTCATCGTCAGGTATATCCAAATCAAACAACCATGACGTGAAAGTGGATCTACCTGGCCCAGCGCAAGGTCCATAAATATTAACAAGTTTCCAGGACTTGCCAGTGTGCACAGAAGTTAACTGAATGCCCAACGCAAAAAATTCAGAGCAGAACACACATCCAGAGAAAACAGAGCTATCCCATAGCACAATAAGACCACTAGAAGCCCCTTAGGAGGGCACAACCTCAAACTTATCCAATTTTTTGGGACAGAATAGTTTAACAAAAGCTAGATCAAAAGTAGCACGCTTAGTTTCTTGCAGACAAATAACTGAACATCCACTACTACTGATAGCATTACGCAACACCAAAAGCTTCTTGTCGGAGTTAATCCCCCGGACATTCCAGCAGAGAACTTTCCACGCCTTAAGCTACATCAGGACCACCAGTATCGCTCTTCTGCACACCTTGTGTAGCAAGAAGCTTGTCTTCACTTAACTGGCTCGGATGAACACCACACATATTAGTCCCAATGGACTGAATAGCATGGATAGAAGTAGGAGGTGGGACAGTATCAGATACCTTGTCATTCCTCCTAGCATTAGAAGTGCCAGCAGTGGAAGGGCCAATAAGAGAAGGATCTTTCCTGGGCTTGACCTTTGAAGTTGGCATTCTCTTATCAGAAAGTGGGGCACCCTAAACCCATCGTATTTGTTTGTGCGTGCACTACAACGAAGGAGAACAGTGTCCACATTGGCTGGTTCCATGAGCATCATACGCCCGATTGGGCCTGCAACATGATCCACCAAAACAGGGACGTCCGAACTCATAGTGGGGACCGGCCTTGAGGTTTCGAGAACAGGCAGTTCAGATGTAGAATCTTCGAACAAAGCAGATAGAACAATCACAACACCCACCTGAAAAACTGAACCAAAGATGCGCCCAAAAACATCAATTTCTGGCCGCATACGGGCGAGCAGAGCCATGCACACACGATCCAGTTGAAGCTGAATACCAGTGAAAGGGTTGAGAGGGAAGCATGCTGTTCCAGGGAGCTCAGCAAGTAGTATAGCTCTGGTATATATCCTCTTTAACATGCCCCCATCCACGAAAGCAAATCACTGTCAGCAACAAAGAACATAGCAGAAACAGAGCCTCTAGCTCTGATAAAGGCATGAGCCGCAGAGGGAACACCATTGATGAAGTTATCAGCCAACTCATCTACATAAGAAAACTCAGACCACACATCAGACAGATTGTCAACCAGATTGTGTTCTTGTGGCACACCATCCATCAGATATGGACCATCATACTCAAAATAAGTTCTGAAACTGAACCTTGTGTAGGGCGGTGGCACCATTGGCCACGGACTCCAGCCATTGACTTGTCCTTGTTCTTGGACTTTCTTAGTGCCATTCCACGCCGCCTCATTAGCTGCTTGCTGGGCCTCCATCTCATTGATTCGAGCTTGCTGCATGATCGTATAGTAAGGCAGAGTGTATGGATGCGAAGATGCATTCAGGAGAGGCGGAGTATCCTATGTTCCTTGCAGGCCAGGTACAATATCTCTACCATTTAGAACATATACTGGGACAGACCAAGAGCGACCCAATCCCGATAGCAAGCCAACTTTTGTGACAAGCAGACTATGAGGAACTTCTGCAATATGCTTAATGTGGCATTTGACAAGAACCCTAGCATTATTCTCGTTCGGTCTTGGCCAAGACAGTAGTTTGCCAAAACAAGAAACCGCCTTATGAACATAGTGTTCAGTCATGTAATCCATAGGAAAAGCAAACATCAAGATCCAGACTTCATATTGAAAAGCAGGCATTCTCATGTTAATCCCTTCGTCATGAGGGATTAAAGTGAAGTAAGAATCATCAGTTAATGCATGCGGCCCCTCTCTAATGGCGTCATCTCTACTCTGAACATCAAGAAAAGCAACACAGCCTACTGCGATCAGATAGACAAACTCGTCCTCAATCTGATACTCCAGATCCTCTCTAATAATCCAGCAAACTTCCTCTAACCAGTACCTCTTCTGATGATCTGGAACAGGGGGGGTGATCTCAATCAGAGCGTACCTTTCGTGGTTCAGCGGCGCCTCATCCACCACCATGGTGCTGCTCTACACATGGTGATCTGGCCCTCGCTCAATGTGTGAGCCGACGGGGGTGAAGGCAAATGGCCTGACCGGAAAGTTCACCATGGCGGTACCACTAGGGTTTTTCGAGGACTCCGGTCTTGGAACAGGGGAAGGCGAGGCAGGGGCAAAGGAGGGGGAGGAGGTGGATGAAACTGGGAAGACTGCGTCTGATTGGGCCCCCTGGGCGGTGGAGTTGACAGCTGCAATGGGAGGGGGGGAGTCAGAGTGACAAGCAATGAGGAATAGCCACATCAGTGCTACATAGGATTTTCTGTTTCACTTTCCAAAACCAACCCTGGTTTTTACCGTGTATATCCCGCCGACTCGGGCAACTGATATCTTTCCGTTCCACTAGATCAGGCATAGACAGTTTGAAGCTCTTGGGCCGCCAACAATAAGCTGGCCCATTCCACCCCCCCCGGCAAGCATAATGGCCCAATAAGTTACACGAATTGCACGTCTGGAGGCCAGGACAACTAGGGCTTAAATGATCCGTGCTATTACACGCTAGAAAAGTTTGTAACTTACGGCCCAACATGCATGAACCTAACCGTTCAGGAAGATATTCTGGACACAATGTTGGCAAAAAGTACCTGGGCATTCTGGTGCAAGATGGCCATGACGAGAGCAACTGGAGCATTTGAGCAAGCGAGAGTCAATATATTCTTGAGTTGGCACATCTAAAATCTGGACCATAGAGGAGACTTCAGCATTAGAATAACCTGCTTGCCAGCCATCCATAATATGGTATAACTTTTCATTAGAAATGGATTGCCAATATGCTCGAAAACAAGATCCCTTGAAAGAAGGCATGACGTGCACATTATCCTTTCCAGAACAAACAAACTCTCCCAACCGGATATTCAGCCCGTGATCCGCAATCACCGGAAATTTGAACTGCCCAAAATAGATTCCTTCGGTGGCAGGCGGCCGTCTCAACTCCGGCAAGGAAATTTGTGTATCACCTTGCAAAGGCGCCGAATGTTGAACATCCCTGATCAAATTTACTCTGTTAATCTTGAAGCCATTTGGATTTGACAGCCATAGGACGGGAACCCACCTTAGGAAGAAAACTATCCGCGTGCCAACCAAATTCATTACGAACACCACCGGGATCAGGGACTCGACGAAATAGATGAAAATGACAGATAAAGTCCGGCCAAATCCGATCCTTAAGACCATAAATAAAATTCCCCACACGATTTGAGGCTACCAAGAACCGAAAACGGCGATCACTTAGTTACAAAACCCTAAACCTCGAGCCAAGACCGCTAATGCAAGATTGGAGCGCTAGGGCCACAGAGTCCTCTGTCAACTTGAATGAAGTCGACGAGAAAAACAACAAGGAAGAATTCCTTGGAAGATCCAGGGTTGGCCCGAGAGAAGTGCACCGTGGACCCAAACTTGGCACGAGATTCAATTGCCAAACCCGGAGAGAAGTCCCAATGGAGGAGACTCTCCATGATTAGTTGGTGGCTGCCACGGCCAGAGTGGTTCGTGACAGGGGGGGGTGGCCGCCGGGGCCGGAGTGGCCACCGGCGGTGGTCGCCGAGGGAGTCGCCTAGGGGAGTCGCCTAGGGAGTCGCCAGGTTGGAATCACAAACTTTAACACAAGTATCTCTCAAATTCACAACTACTCACTAGCATGACTCTAATATCACCATCTTCATATCTCAAAATAATCATAAAGAACCAAAATTCTCATAGTATTCAATGCACTTTATATGGAAGTTTTTATTATACCCACCTTGGATGACTGTCATATTAGGACTAAATTTATAACCAAAGCAAATTACCATGCTGTTTAGAGACTCTCAAAATAATATAAGTGAAGCATGAGAGTTCATCAATTTCTATAAAATAAAACCACCGCCGTGCTCTAAAAAGATATAAGTGAAGCACTAGAGCAATATTGCCTAGCTCAAAAGATATAAGTGAAGCACATAGAGTATTCTAATAAATCACGATTCATGCGTGTCTCTCTCAAAAGGAGTGTACAACAACGATGATCGTGGCAAACTAAAAAGCAAAGACTCAAATCATACAAGACACTCCAAGCAAAACACATATCATGTGATGAATAAAAATATAGCCTCAAGAAAAGTTACCGATAGACGAAGACGAAAGAGGGGATGCCTTCTGGGCATCCCCAAGCTTAGGCTCTTGGTTATCCTTCAATATTACCTTGGGGTGCCTTGGGCATGCCCAAGCTTAGGCTCTTGCCGCTCCTTATTCCATAGTCCATCAAATCCTTACCCAAAACTTGAAAACTTCACAACACAAAACTCAACAGAAAATCTCATAAGCTCTATTAGTATAAGAAAATATCACCACTTTATGGTACTATTGCAAACTCATTCTTTATTTATATTGGTGTAATATCTACTGTATTCCAACTTTTCCATGGTTCATACCCCCCGATACTACCCACAGATTCATCAAAATAAGCAAACAACACATAGAAAACAAAATCTGTCAAAAATAGAACAGTCTGTAGTAATCTGTAACTGCAAAAATTCTGAAACATTAGGACAACTAATCCAGTGAAAAAAGAATCAGATCAAAAGCACGTTTGAATAAAATCTTGGAAATTATTTATTGGGCGCAAAAGTTTTTGTTTTTCAGCAGGATCAAAACAACTATCACCGTAAGCTATCCCAAAGGTCTTACTTGGCACAAACACTAATTAAAACACAAAACCACATCTAACCAGAGGCTATATGAATTATTCAAAGAAAAACAGGAACGAAAAGCAGAGAACAAAAAATAAAATTTGGTTGCCTCCCAACAAGCGCTATTCTTTAACGCCCTTAGCTAGGCATAAAAACACGAATAGATCTAGGTATTGTCATAGTAATAATACGGCAAATCTTGAAAACTCATCTCATATTCCCTTCGTTTAGCAGCAAGTTTTCTTTGTGGTAAGCAAAATTAATTAAAATGGCTAAATTTAATGGGGTAAAAATCCCCTAGATCATGCTCGGGAGGATTTGTTTCCTCCTTTGGCCCTTCATATTGTATAACCAACTCATTGTTGTAAGCATTCTTTTGGCAAAGAGTCATGAGCTTATTTCCAAGAGAGAAACCCAATCCATTATTTTATATAGCAAAATTATCACTATGCTCAGAAATCTTCTCAACTAAAACATCGGTAGGGACCCTCTTCCTTAAATTTTTATTATAAGCGACATGATCTAGAGATCATAAAAGCATAATGTCCTCTTGGTTAAAGAGAATTGCCTCTATGGGAGGATGACCACCACCTACTTTATAATGTGCGAAAAATTCAGTAGCTTCTTTCATAATAAATCTAAACTCATGTGCTAGAAATATAGTGCCGGCGCGGTTAACAAAAGAATGCTCAATATTAGAAAACTCTAGAAAAATCCTTTATATGGAAGGATGCATGTGAACAAATTGTCTTTCAAGTTCAACCACGAGGAAAGATATAGCATCCGCAAGACTACTAGTTCTATGGAGAATAGATCCACCCATCAAGGGTAATGGTCCGGCACAAGTAAAGAAATCATGAATAACCCCGTTTCCAATAATATTGCCTCTACCAATGTGAAGTTTTTTAGTGTGCAAAATAGTAGATTCTTCATGAGGATTAGTATTAGCAAAAGCATCAAAGTTCTCCCCATCATTACCACTATCCTTTTCAGCAATAACCGCCCCAATTTCAGACATGGGTGCAACAAGCCAATCTAGCAAACGAGCACACACAAAGCGAGCGAGAAAAACGAACGAAAGAGGGGCGAAGAAAAGGCAAATCTTTTTGAAAATTGTTTTAGAAGTGGGGGAGAGGAAAACGAGAGGCGAATGGCAAATAATGTAATTCAAGAGATGAGAGTTTATGATGGGTACCTGGTATGTCTTGACTTGGCGTAGATCTCCATAGCAACGGCACCAAAAATTCTTCCTACTACTTCTTGAGCTTGCGTTGGTTTTTCCCTTGAAGAGGAAAGGGTGATGCAGCAAAGTAGAGATACGTATTTCCCTCAGTTTGAGAACCAAGGTATCAATCCAGTAGGAGAAAATGCACAAATCACAGAATACCTGCACAAACAATCAAACAAACTTGCACCCAATGCGATAAAGGGGTTGTCAATCCCTTCACGGTTACTTGCAAAAGTGAGATCTAATAGAGATAGATAAATGATAAAGTAAATATTTTTGGTATTTTTGGTTTATAGATCGGAAAGTAAAACATTGCAAGAATAGTAGATCGGAAACTTGTATGATGGAAAAGAGACCCCGGGGGCATAGGTTTCACTAGAGGCTTCTCTCAAGATAGAAAATAATACGATGGGTGACCAAATTACTGCCAAGCAATTGATAGATGAGCGCAAAGTTATGACAATATATAAGGCAATGATCATGAATATAGGCATCACGTCCGTGTCAAGTAGACTGAAATGATTCTGCATCTACTACTATTACTCCACACATCGACCGCTATCCAGCATGCATCTAGAGTATTAATGTCACACCCTGATTTTCATGCCACAACACTTAAGCTAAGAAATCATGACAAAATGTGGTTTGACAAAAACTTTTGAGTGTTTTGGACTTTGCCTTGATTGGATTTTTGTCTGTTGTTTGCAAGTGCTCTAAAATATTGGTTAAATCCCTCAAAAAACCCTTTTGGACATTTCAAGCTTTTGAAATATTTATAAAGGGAATATTCTCTAAAAATTCCAAGAAAATTCTAGCAAGTCAAAAATGCCCAGTGTGATGAGCTTGCAAAGTTTCATACCAATCGAAATAGTCTTGGTTCACAAAAGTGCCCCAAAACCCTGTGTCCAGATCCAAGTTTGAACAACTTTACATTGCCAACTTTTTCCATTTGACCCCAACTTTTGTGGATATGCTAACAACCCCAAGTTATGACACTACACCAAGTGGTGCATCAAGGGGAATAGTTTTGCATGACTAGATCTTGGAAAACTGATTTCTGTTGATTTCTAGGGTTTACAAAAGTTGCATTGGCAACTTTACCCAAACGGAATCAAACTTGGTGGAACACCTTATTTCTTCATGCCATTTTACCCTGTCAAGTCTCATGCCAAGAGGAATTCATCTACTTGCTCAAACCAACATCGAACACCTCTAGCCAATCTTCTAAAAGAATCACTTTGACCTCTTTCACTAATCTCCATGGGCTCAAAATTTTACCACAGCCCCTCCTAGTCCTATTCTACCTCCAGTAACATTTTCTTGCCCTCATCTCAATCATTGGTGGGTAAAACCCCCCATTTACCTCCTTGGTCAGCACTTCCTCTCTCTTTCTCACATCCCTCCTCACTCTAGTGGCCATCCATGGCATCCAAAGCTTCCCCCACATTATTTACTACCCCCTAGAGCTACCAGACACACTTGGCCGCACCCACATTGCCAAAAATGGCCATGCCGGCCACGCACGCACTCTGGAGCGTGCTACAGTGCACTCCCGCACTGTAGTCGCCCCCTGCCAACCACCTGCGGCCACCTCGGGCCTCCCCAACACATCCGACGATGCGCCTCGGCATACGCAACATGCTACACCTTGGTCCCCCACTTCCTTCTCCCTCCTGCTACCTCCCTCGCACGCACGCCATGGCCGCCCGAGAGCTCCAATAAGCACGCTCACACGCGCGATGCCCTGACACTCCCCCCGCTCTCTCTCTTCCTTCCCCTGGTCGTAGACCACCTCCACGAACACCCCAGACACGCACAAGCGAGCCCCCATGACCCCTAGCAACGACAACGGCCTCGTCAGTGCATTGGACCACAATGAGTTGTTGCCCGCCTACTTAAAGGACTCCCCGAGCCTCTCCCTCGCCACCACTCGCCCTCTGCAGCATGTAATCAACCCCCTGCACCACCCACTCCTCTCCAGAAGCGCCCGAGCTCGAGATCAACCTCGAGCTCCGCAACCTCGGCTCGTCGACGTCTGAGCGGTACAGGCCTCCCAAACCCTGGCTTGGCCTCGATATGGAACCGCCTCACCTCACTGATCATTTCCCATCTCTTTCCTTCTCCTTTTGCACCCAGAAACGGCCGGAACCACCACCACCCAAAGCACCTCTGCCGTAGGATCTCGTTGCCAGCGGACCGTGGCTCCCCTCCGGCCAGCTCAGGCACCCCCCCGAACAACGACTCGATGCTGAGTTCTATGGTGCCATCGCTACCCTCACCGTGCCCTACATCGTCGCCGGTGAGCTCGCTGCCTCCTCTGGTCGCGAGGTTGGAGATGACAGGTGGGACCCAGCTGTCATCCTCACCTCTCCCCCACTGGCAGTCGGGCCCCGCCTGTCGGGTTTAAATGCATGCGTGCGCGCACAACGGCTCGCCCGAGCCATTTCTCTTCTGGGCCTGCTGCGTTGCACTGATCTGGCCCAGTAAGCACAGTGGCCCCAACCTTTTTTCCTTTTTATTTTTATAGTGGGTTTCCAAAAATTCCAAGCCCACAATATTTATCCGAATGCAATAACTCCAACTCCTATATTATTCTAAAAATCCCAACAAATTAATGGTGTAACTTCCATAAATATCCATCAAACTTTTCTGCACTATTCAAATTTAAATCCAAATTTGAGCATTTGTATTCCCCTCTAAAAATCCATTTCTATTATTTCACACTAGTACGCATCGGTGCTATACAAACGGTTTTAAACCCCTTTCCACGACAACATTTGGAACCGTCACCAAGTGAGTGTGGGCGATAGGGGGGGGGTCCTTCCCACATGACCTAGAAACCATTGGGGATAGGGCCTCCTGGCACACAAGCTGGCTCGTGTGCGATCGGGCTAGGCATGGAAACCCAATTGTTTCCGTTCGTATGTACATCCCTCACGGTGAATCCCAGAAAAACATTTCCATTCGTATGTATATCACTCACAGTCAATCCAAGGAGTACGTTTCCGTTCTTATGTACATCCCATACAATTATGCCGCTATAGTCGTGTGAAAAAGGTAGACATCAACATTTAATCTGCCGATATGTTTGTGATAGGTATGTTATCGCACACGGTTCAAGAATGTAAAATGTGTGTGGTGCCTCTAGTAACACCAACGTGTACATTTTCGTAACTATGTGTGATTGGTATTCCTATCACACACGCACACTGGTTTGAAATGTTTGCCGTATTACCATGAATCGCACACGCATATGAGACGAAACCATGTGTGCGTCCCAAGGGCATCGCAAATGTTTCATGTCAAAGAACCATCTATTTTCTTTTTTCATGGCACACACTGTTTTCTTTCTAAACGTGTGCACATTATTTTATTCGCTCCTGTAGAATTTTTTTGGCGGTAATTTATTATTCGAATTGGAAATTTTGAAATATGAAAGGTGCAATTCAAATTCTCAGCACAATGGTTCAATAACGAATCCATAAATAAAATTGCCAGTAAAATATGTTCAGTAATTACAGGATTAGACAACACTTAACTATGATGAACCATAATATTTACATGTGGTAAAGGTGAAGAGACAAGTGTAAATCATTTTGACTGCAGATGTTGTTGAAGAAGCGGAATGCCCATAATGTGCCTTCCCGCATGCCATAGGCACGAACAAATTTTGTACAACCCCTTGTGATGATCGCCCGCTCATCCTCCACTCAGGTCATGTAGTTTGCAAGGTAATCATCAGTAAATAGCTTCGAAAACCACTAAAAAGAGAAAAATACCAGATCATGAGGTCTAATAGAGTAACTTGTTGTGGGCAGGGGGAAAAGGCAACAGATTACTTACCATCCTAAAGTTCATTGATGTCTTGGACAAAGTGTAAATAAAGAGCTTAATTCCCATCAACCATTTCTTTTGCCTAACAATCTTTCTTAGTTTCCTCACTTGATGCTTGTTCATGAATATCTCATAGCCCCATACGCAAAAGGGATCGAAGCATGGATCAGTACTGCTCATATACATACCTACAAGCAACCAGTAAATGTTAGAAGCTAAATGAGATTGCACAAATGATGTAAAATACAACTACCTACATTCCTAAGTATAAGTATTTTTAGAGATTCCAATATGAACTACATACGGATGTATATAGAATTATAGATATAGTTTAGATTAGAATCTAGATTCACTCATTTTGCTCCTTATGTTGTCCATATTGGAATCTCTAAAAATACTTAAATTTAGGAATAGATGGTGTATAAGACATGTGATGCAGCTAACCTCGACGGCAAACAACAGCATCCCCCATTATATCCCTATGTAAGTACATGAAAAGCCAATGTTAACTACACCAGGGTTAACATCCACGAAAAATAGCAAATGGTAATAAACGGCAGTATTTTTAGTGATATCTTTATTGCAAAAGAGTAGCACGGTAGCAAAGGGACGGATTAAAAAATGGATACAACTATTAATTGCAACAGGCTTAACAACATCCTAATTCATGTTTTGTAAGTTTGTAGCCATTGAAATACAACTGTTTAAAAATGGATACAACTGTTAATTGCAACAGGCTTAATGGCCATTAAAACCGGTACTGATAAAAATGCAATTGGCGGAGTTAAACATCACAAGGAAGGTGCTGCCAGAGCAGATAATGGCCCAGTTGTCTATAAAAAGGTAGGCAAACTAGCTAAAACGTGTTAGGCATGTTTACTACAAGATGCTTAAGACAACGACCATACAAAACATAGCCATTAGTTGCAATTGGTATTGGTAAGATTGAACTGGCGAGTTCATACTTGGTAAGTCCTGAGAGGTAGTTGCTGGGGCACTTCATCTTGGCCAGAGCCCGCCCAAAGTCAATGGAGGCGAAGGCAAGCTCTTCCTCCGGGTCGAAGCATGGACCAGTGCCCCCGACATGTGTACCTACAAGAAGCAACTAATGTGAGAAGCCAAATTGCAATTGCACAAATGATGTAAAATATTGTAAGACATGGGATGCAACTAACCTCGACGGCAAACAACAACATCGCCTGTTATGGCCCTACGTAAGTACATGGATATGCATGTTAAGTACAACATGATTATCATCCACCAAAAATAGCAAATGGGCGGCCCTGTGTAAGTACATGGATATGCATGTTAGGTACAATAGGGTTATCATCCACCAAAAATAGCAAATGGGCAGCATCTCTAGTATATCTTCATTGCGGAGAGTAGCATGGTAGCAAAGTTTGTTGCTGGTATTGGTGAAATTGAACTGAACAATTAATACTTGAACATCACACAGCATGCAGTACTGAAATAAACAAGGCATGAACATGCTTAATACATCAACCGTACAAAACATAGCCATTACAAGTGGTATTGGTAAGATTTAGCTGTTCAGATCATACCTGTTAAATCCTGGGGGCACTACAAAAAAATACACTTCCATCATGATACGTGTTTGTCACAGTAGGTCGCGTTTTTTGTCATGCATGTACATCCATGACGATTTTATGACAAAATCAAGATAGTCATACTTGTGCTGTCGTAGAAGTGTTCCATGACATTACCAAAATTATCATCACGGAAGTGTCCACTTACATGACGATAAATCATGCGTCATAGAAGTGCTTTCGTCAAGGGTGACCGAAACGTGGCATCCACCGTAACGGGACGCCGTTAACCGCCGTTAACCTACCGGGTCTGGTTTTTGGATCCGATAACCCGCTAACAGCCACGACGAATGCCGATTTTCCACGTGTAAAATTCTCATTGGCTGATGGATCCACGCGTCAGCTCCACGTTGGCACAGGTGTCACTCATCCAACGGTCGAGATGGGCCTATGATATATTGACACGTGGACCGACCCAAAACTGGCCCATAAAGTTTAAATGGGCTGGCCCAACCGAAGGCCCATAAGATTTAGCGGACCATAATGGGCCGGCCCAGCTAAAGGCCCACAAGATTTTGCAGACCATAATGGGCTGGCCTAGCTAAAGGCTCACAAAATTTAGCGGACCATAATGGGCCAGCCCAGCTAAAGGCCCACAAGATTTTACAGACCATAATGGGCTGGCCCAGCTAAAGGCCCACAAGATTTAACGGACCACAATGGGCTGGCCCAATGAAAGGCCCACAAGATTTTGCAGACCGTAATGGGCCGACCCAGCTAATGGCCTAACATTCTTTGTCAAATCGGCCTGTCATAAACTTGTCATCAATGTGGCCCATGGTCACTTCTGGCCCATTAACAGTCCGCTAAGTAATTGGGCAGAATTACGACTCGGTGTATTTCCGGCCTGTTAAAGGTCCTGGTTCATTTGGGCCCATTTACAGGCCATCAAAACTTTCGGCCCATAAATGACCGTGAAGAATTTGGGTCATATTCGGCCATGTCTGACGTTCGGCCTGTTAGAGGCCCACTATAGATTTGGGCCACTTTCGGCATGTTGTCATTTTCGGCCTGTTAACGCCGGACGGAAACCATGGGCCATATGTCGCCCAACATCATATCGGGCCCATTAACAGCCCATATAAAAATGACGATAATCTAGCCCGACTGAAGTTCTGGCCTGTTAAAGGCCTGTGTATTAGGTCGGCTCATTTACGGCCCGTCCGAATATCGGCCTGTCAAAGATCCACATCGTAAATGGGCCACCATTTTGGCCTACTAAGACGAGTGGGTTATTTGGCACAATCAGGGCCCAACTCACTTTCGGTCTGTTAAAGGCCCATGTTTTTTATGGGCTCGAGATATTTACACCTGTACACGGCCTATTTTTACTGAGGGCCCAAATTATGTTTAGGCCTGTTAAAGGCCCACTATGGGCACATGCCTACCAGAAAAATATGAAAGCTTATGCTGATTTAGGCCCAGATATTTTTAGCGGGCTACATGCCAATTTCGTCCCGTAATCGTTTTTAGACCAATTGGAATGGGCCCGATAAATGTTGGCATGTTGGGCTCCTACGAAGCTTTCGGCCGAATACATTACTAAGATAAACCTACACTATACAAAAATAGCGTCATAATTACTGTAGCCTGTGGCAGCATCATAAATGTTGTATCACAACAAAATAAATTCCAACCATACAACAAAAGGCCTATTGGCATAAAGTTTACAGTCCTTCCAGATAAAAGCACCATCAGATGTATAGAAGCACAAATCATTTGACCTGAGTG
The DNA here is from genome assembly GCF_018294505.1 of Triticum aestivum. NCBI lineage: Eukaryota > Viridiplantae > Streptophyta > Magnoliopsida > Poales > Poaceae > Triticum > Triticum aestivum. The sequence goes on along the minus strand of NC_057801.1, from coordinate 649,704,720 downwards.
CTAATTTTCCAGGCTGTAGAATCTGATGGAGCAGCACGATCTTCACCTTTTTCCGCCATTGCTCTTGAACAATGAAGCGAATGTCTGATAGTCTGGTTTCAAAACCATTCATATCTTGACGACATTTGTCAACCACTACTCTTGTTTCCGAAACGACGTCCATTAGGGATTGGACTTGTGTCTGGAGCACAGATATATCACTCTGTCTAGCAGGAAGATTTTTTTTAGTGGGCGATTTGGACAAGGTTACCTTGACAACCAACCCAGAATTACGCAGGAAGGTGCTTTTTGCAGTGTTAGTGGAGAGATATTGATGCACTGTAGCAAGAGGTGACATTGTGCCTGTGGTATCCTCGTCACCTTCAGGTGGTTGTGGCTATTCAATCATTTGTTCCATAGCTTCCTGAAAGTTTGAACTTGTAGATTAGTGTACCAGATAAGTTACTAATGAGACAAAAACAAACAAAGTAGGTTAAACGTTTATACATAACTTATTTTGGTGAACTATTGTAATACATTAGCATGTATTGTAGTTCCAACTACATAATAAAATCACTTTTGGAACATATGTCCATGTAGCATGCCTACTATATTGTCTATTTCCTCACATTCGTTGACATCTAAGGATAAAGAGACATGGTTTAAAGTAGGATGAACATAGTATGACATCATTCATATCATGGGCAAACAGATATAAAACAAACAGGCCATGTAAGGTGAAATGAAACGTTAAGACAACTGTGTATAAAAGTGAACAGAGTAACTGACATTGGCTGCAAACCAAGTAGTTAAATGAACACATCACAATACCAATCAGTTCAAAGGCAGGAGGAGTAAGGACTTACAGCGGCTTGAACTGGTGTTCTCATGCCCTTCATCTTGCTGGTGTGGCAATCCTTGAAGATTTGCACTGCATTCGATTCAGGTTCTTTTTGGTCCGCACGGGCTTTCCTCTGTATTTGGAACAAGTCAATATAGATACGATAATATGGCACAAAACAAAGAAGGAAGTAGCAGCTATTTACAAGAGCCTCACAGTGTGCAATATAGCTATGAGATCCTGTTGTCTGTTGGAATTTCACTATAGAACGGTTGGTTTTGTTCTTCAAACAGTTAGCCTAGAACAAGATACACTTGTAAGGCACATACATAAATACAAGTTCAATATGTGGTCTGATCAAATATATATAGCCTACCTGATACTTTGGATCAGACCAGTGTTTAACGAGGGCTGTCCAGTCTTCATCTGTAATATATTCCACTGGAGATGTTTGGGCGATTTCATTGTTAGCCTTGCCTTCAAAGTGAGATTTTCTAAGGTGGTACCGATACTGTCATAGAGCAGACTGAAAAACATGAGTGCATGCTTCTTTAGTTGCATCATCTTTCGGATCCAACTTGAACTCATCTGTTGAAAAAAGAATGCGAGTCTTATTAGGGGGAAGCTAGAAAGTATGGGACAGAGCAAGACAATATTACTAATTGCGATGAATAACATTCCTTACGGATAAATGGTCAAGGAAGGTGTTAAACTGGGTATTGTCTTTCTCATTCCTGTACTGGATCCATGTTGGGAAGATACGTGCATGACACCTAACGACAACGGCTGCCTCTGATACTAACTTGGCTGACTCTGTAGCATCACGTGGCCTTTTTAAACCCGCCTCAAAATGGATCTCCATTCTTCCTCCTTTAGATTTTGTTAATCTATCAAGCATTATTCCTGATGTCTGTTTCCGCTTGCGCCGTGGTGCTAGTTCAACAACGAATATGGAAAGTGTTAGTGTACATCAAACTGTGAGAGTACATATAAAGGAGCATGCAACTACAACTTGACTCGGTCAGGTACCGTCTTGGTGTTGATGCTCATGAGGTTCATCTGATCTTGCCAAGTCCTGTTGTGTCAGCAATGCTTTGGAAGTAGCGTTAGGTGTGAAGTCAGCTTGGGAACTGGCCAGTTCTGGAGCAAATGAACGAGTAACTCGTTGAGATGCCGGTACAGTTGAAGCGGATGCTGCAGCTGGTGGAGCAGGTGATACTGTGTTTGTAGATTTAGCCGGTGGACTTGGACCTTCTACTTCACTATAAGTACCAGCAGAATCTCGAACGCAGATCATTTTCCGTTTCACCCGACGAGTAACACCACTCCCTACTATATTATTTTCCTTGCTCTTTTTTGACTTTGACATGTCAAGACATACCCACAACACAAAGATTAGAATCGCTCTTCAGAACTCATTGATGCATGATACAGACAATCAATACTTTGATGTAAGACAACTGTATGAGGATGGAATATGTAAGAAAAATAGGATGGCATGACATATTCACAACTACGATGTGCAAACTAAGCAGAAGGATTTTAAAGAAAATAGAAGTAATGCAAGCTAGACACCATATGAAAGATGCAACCAATATTACTCTGCCAAGTTAAAAGTGTCTTGTCATAAGTGGAAATTCGAAAAATTAGAAGCAGTACAACGTAGAAATCAATGCAAGATGCAACCACTATCAAACTGCCATGTTAAAAGTATCCAATCATGAGTGACTGATGCGGGATACACACCAACGGTACTTTGATGTAAGAACATGGTATGATAGATAGATGCAGTGTATTCTAGACACAGAAAGCCATGTCATATGCACATGTATAACGTATAAACTCAGCAGGTCAATTTAATCAAAATAGAAGAAATATAGGCTAGACAACATATGCAACATGAAACCAATTATCACACTATCAACTTAGAGCAAGCACCTGCGATGGTGGAGTACGGGAGATGAACTCATCATGTAGACTTGGGACTTCAACTTCATTAGCAGTAGTAGTGGCAAATCTACAGAGTCTCTGCTTACGTCGCTGCGGAGGACCACCAACATCCCCTAACTTACTCTTTTCCTTCCTATTTTCTGATATTGCCTTATGAAGTCAAAACCACAAGAAGATGAATAAAATTAGCTCTACATAACTGGTTGATGCATGATACAGACGAACACTACTTTGATGTAAGGCAAGCGCAAGATAGGAGGATGGAATATATACAAAAAAAGACAGCATTTCATATTCACATGTATGATAGGAGGATGGAATATGTATGAAAAAACAGTAAGCGGAAGGCATTTCAACAAAATTAGAAGAAATGAAAGCTAGGCACCATATGAACATGCAACCAATATCACTCTATTAGGTAAAAAGTGTCTCGTCGTAAGTGCCATTTCAATAAATTAGAAGAAGTACAAGCGAGAAGACAATGCAAGATGCAACCTACATCACAGTCCCAAGTTAAATGTGTCTTATGGGTAAGTGATCGTTGCAGGTATAAGTTGTAAGCTACGCAGATGCAATTCAACATAATCAGAAGCAATACAAACTAGACATCATACAGAAAATGCAACCACATATAACAGTTCCAAGTAAGAGCAAGCACCTGTGATGGTGGAGTAGGGGAGATGTGCTCATCATGTACACGTATGTTCTAGAAACAGGAACATGTGTCATAGTCACAGGCATTATGTGTAAAGTAAGAAGATGCAATTCAAGTTAGAAGAAATACAAGCTAGACATCATACGCAACATGCAACCACATATAATAGTGCCAAGTTAGAGCAAGCACCTATGATGGTGGAGTAGGGGAGATGTGCTCATCATCTACATAGCTACGTTGACTGTCCAACCTTGTGTTGTCTTGCGAATCTTGTTGGGAGGATGGCGGAGTAGAATCTGTAGAGACCCCCTATATATTTGAGTTGCTCCGAAGGACCACCATCATCCACTGTCGGACTAATTTCCTTCAGTTGTAATGATTTTGCATTGTGAAGTCAAACCGATAAGAAAAAGGAATAAAATTCGCTCTTCAGAACTCATTCATGCATGATACTGACAAACACTACTCGGATGAAAGGCAAACACATGATGCGAGGATGGAATATGTGTGAAAAACAGGATGGCGTAACATATTCACACCTATGATGTGGTAACTAAGCAGAAGGCATTTCAACAAATTAGAAGCACTGCAAGCTAGACACCATATGAAAGATGCAACCAATATCACTCTGCCAAGTTCAAACTGTATGGCGTTTCAACAAATTAGAAGCAGTACATGCTAGAAATCATATGCAAGACACAACCAATATCACAGTGGCAACTTAAAGGTGCCTTATCATAAGTGACTGATGCGGGATATGCAAGAACAATAGTCTGATGTAGAAACAGGAACACATGTCATATTCACAGGCATTATGTGTAAAGTAAGCAGATGCAATTCAACAAAGTTAGAAGCAATAGAAGCTAGACATCATACGCAACATGCAACCACATATAATAGTGTGAAGTTAGAGCAAGCACATGTGATGGTGGAGTAGGGGATATGTGCTCATCATCTACACAGCTACATTGACTGTCTAGCCTTGCGTTCTCTTACGAATCTTGTTGGGAGGATGGCGGAGTAGAATCTGTAGAGAACCTCCATTTCAGTTGCTCGGAAGGACCACCATCATCCAATGCCTTGCCAATTTCCTTCAGCTTTATTGATTTTGCATTGTGAGGTCATACAAACAAGAAAAAGGAATATAATTCTCTCTTCAGAACTCATTCATGCATGATACTAATGAACACTACTCTGATGAAAGGCAAAGTCATGATACGAGGATGGAATATGTATGAAAAAATGGACGGCTTGACATATTCACACCTATGATGTGGTAACTAAGCAGAAGTCACTTTAAAAAATTAGAAGCACTGCAAACTAGACACCATATGGAAGGTGCAATCAATATCACTCTACCAAGTTAAAACTGTCTCGTCATTGGTGGCGTTCATCAAACTAGAAGCAATACATGCTAGAAATCATATTCAAGATGCAAACCAATATCACACTGCCAACTTAAAGGTGTCCCATCATAAGTGACTGATGCAGGATACACAAGAAGAGTAGTTTCATGTAAGAACATGGTGTGATAGACAGATATAGTATGTACCAAAAACAGGAAAGCATGTCATATTCACATGTATCATGTGTAAGCTAAGCAGATGCAGTTTACACTAATTAGGAGCAATACAAGCTAGATACTATATGCAACATGCAACCAGATATCACACTGCCAAGTTAGAGCAAGCACCTTGGATGGTGGAGTAGGGGAGCAGACACTTGGACCTTGTAATGCACTATCAGTACAAGGATAATCGGTACAGATGCTCCATTTACGTTGCTGCAGAGGACCACCATCATCGCCTTCCTTACTCTTTTCCTTCCTCTTTCTTGATTTTGCCTTGTCAAGTCAAACCCACAAGAAAAGGGAATAAAATTTGCTCTTCAGAACTCATTGATGCATGATACTGACGAACACTACTTTCATGTAAGGCAGCCGCATGATAGGAGGATGGAATATGTATGAAAACAGGACATCGTGACATATTGACATGTATGATGTATAAAGTGTAAACTAAGCACAAGGTGCTTGAACTTGTTAGAATCAATGCAAGCTAGAAACCATATGAAAGATGAAACCAATATCACTCTGCCAAATTAAAAGGGTGCCCTAACAAATGTATTTGAACATATTAGAAGCAACATGGCAACATGCTAGAAATAATATGCAATATGCAACGAATAAAGGTGAATCATCGTAAGTGATTGATGCAGGATACAGAAGAGAGGTAGTTTCATGTAAGAACAAGGTTAACACATAGATGTAGTGTGTACAAAAAATAGGAAGGCATGTCATATTCACAGGTATAGTGTGTAAACTAAGCAGATGCAATTTACCCTAATTAGAAGCATTACAAGCTAGACACCGTATGCAACATGCAACCACATATCACACTACGAAGTTAGAGCAAGCACTTGTGATGGTGGTGTAGGGGAAGTGCGGTCTTCAAGTACATAGCGACGTTCAATATCTTCATTTAGGCTTGCTGTTTCTTGAGAATCATGTGGAGAGGATGAAATTGCATTCTTTATAAGAGTAGTGCATCTCATATTAACCCACGCGCGTGACTGTCTCATCATAAGCGATAGATGCTGAATACACAAGAACAGTAGTTTGATGTAAGAACATGGTGTGATAGGCAGATGTAGTATGTACCAAAAACAGGAAGGCGTGTCATATTCACATGTATAATGTGTAAGATAAGGAGATGCAATTTAACAAATTAGGAGCAATACAAGCTAGGCACCATATGCAACATGCAACCAGGTATCACACTGCCATGTTAGATGAAGCACCTTGGGTTGTGGAGTAGGGGAGATGAGATTTGGAACTAGCACTACAGTACGAGTAGCGGGAGAATATGCAGAAATCATCTGTTTCAGTTGCTCCATAGGACCACCATCATTCCGTGCCTTCGTCCTTTCAGATTTTGCCTTGTCAAGTAAACACACAAGAAAAAGGAATGAAATTCGCACTTCCAAAGTCGTTGATGCATGATACCGACAAACACAACTTTTATGTATGGCAGCCACATTGTAGGAGGATGGAATATGTATGAAAAACGCTAAGCAGAAGGAATTTCAACAAATTGGAAGCAATGCAATCTAGACACCATATGAAAGATCCAACCAAAATCACTCTACCAAGTTAGATGTGTCTCATTATAAGTGGCACTTCAACAAATTACAGGAAATACATGTTTGAAATGATATGCAAGATGCAACCAATATTACACTGTCAACTTGAAGGTGTATCGTCAGTGATTGACGAGGGATACACAAGAAAAGTAGTTTGATGTAAGAACATGGTTAATAGAAAGACGTAGTATGTACCAAAAACAGAAAGGCATGTCATATTCACAGGTATAATGTGTTAACTAAGCAGATGTAATTTACCCTAATTAGAAGCATTACAAGGTATACACCATATGCAACATGCAACCACATATCACATTGCTTAGTAAGAGCAAGCACCTATGATGGTGGTGTGGGGGAATTGCGGTGATCAACTAGAGAGCTACGTTGACTATCTTCATTTAGCCTTGTTGTTAATCATGTGGGGAGGATGACACTGCACTCTTTAAATGAGTAGGGCATCTCACAGTAACCCACCCAGGTGACTGTTTCATCATAAGTGATTGACGAGGGATACAAAAGAGCATTAGTTTGATGCACGAACATGGTTTATAGAATTATGTAGTATGTATCAAAAACAGGAAGGCATGTCATTATCAAAGGTATCATGTGTAAAGTAAGAAGATGCAATTTAACCAAATTGAAAGCAATACAAGCTAGACACCATATGCAACATGCAACCACATTTGACAGCGCGAAGTTAAAGCAAGCACCTGGGATGGTTGTGTGTGGCAATTGAGATCATCAACTGCAGAGCTACGTTTACTGTCTCCAACTACTGACACTGCACCCATTATAGCGCTAAAACGCTTAGTGCTTATCTTCGAATTACATTGGACAGACTTCTGTCTTTTCTTTTCTGCATTTATCAACACTGCGTCAGAGTCTGAAATACCCATGCATAAAAAAACAATAGTGTGGGTGAAGTGTGTGCACAATTAGTACAGTGTAAAGGTAGCAGATAGTAGGTCGATGAGAAATAAATGACGGGAGACATATGATAGCTCTACAACATGCATGGCACACTAAATTACTAAAGGATTCTATGAAAATAACAGTCGACTAAAAACAAATAGGTCTGTCCATTTTTTCTGCACCGTCCGATGTACAAAGAACGGGCATATCGCCTTCATCTACCTCCAGCCAGTCAGTGTTGACAATCTTCCTCGAAACGCCAGCGACCATCGGCCCAATATTCCTCCCCTGCCTGCGCCCTCCCCTCGACCTCACCGCACCGCCGTGCTTGGCACCGCCCTACTTGGCACCGCCCCCCAGCCATCCATTCAAGCCCCACCGACCTCCAGATCGGGCGCAAGCAGCTCCTGCGCCCGACACCCCTATGATAGACACCGATGCGCCGCTTCCTCGGGGAACAGGCAAACTAGGTGCTCCGGGTGCCTAAGCGGGTGCTGCTTCTTTTAATTGCGGTTCGATTAACCCTAAATCGAAATCGAGGCGTGGTACTGACCTCTAGGAAAGGTGAAATAGTAAAGGAAGGAAACCTTGTTCATTTAGTATCACTGAGAAGATGCAGTAAGAAGCGCTCAACTAGTTTCTTTCGTGGGATGAATAGGGTGTGAGCAGAGATGTAAGATTTACACAAATAAGGGAAGAGGAGTACCTCTTTCTGCTGGCAGTGTTGTGTCCTCCTTCTGTTTTTCCAATGATCTTCTTGTGGTTCGCTGGAAACGAGAAGTTATGGAAGACGGTAGAGCCTTGGACGAACCCATGGCCAAGATGTTGAGTGTGGTGCGATAGCTGTCTGTCGGTGGCGGGGAACCAGATCTGAGGCGGTGAACGATGGCGTAGCAGGAACAACTCCGGTGCAGTGGAGCGGCAGCAATGAGGTGCAGGACGACGTGGTCGGAGTGGTTCTGGTACGGCGCACGTCGGCGTCGGCATCGTTGAGGCAGCTCTGCCTCGGCTTCAGCTGCTAAGTCCTTGAGGGCGTTGCGGTTGCGGTTGCATTGGACGATGATGTCGGAGTACCGGCTCCGGCTTGATGGAACAGGGCGGCGGTGGATTGGCCGCTATGGGGTGGAGGACGGAGGGGGCTAGGGTTTCGCGGCTGGTGGAGAGGGCGTTTTGGCGCCCATGGAGTATGAATGGGGAAACGGAGGGAGGCGGGGAACTAAGGGGGAACAATGTTTCGGTTTGAGACGCGCTTGTTTGAAATTTGGGGAAGTTACAAACTTTGCCCCCATCTAAAATTTCGGACATATTGCGGGTTGGGGGTAGGACAGTAATTAGGTGTCCCAAATATGGGCGGGATAGATTTCGGCCGAGCGCATCGGTGTTTAGGCACCCACGGCATATGAATGCTTCTTGGAGGAGGTTGAGACTTGCGTCTTGGTGAAGTTACAAACCTACCCTGGTTTAGACCTTTGGACATCGGGCCGATAGGCTACACGGGCCAGAGTTAGGACAGTAATTTCCTACCACCAAACATTAGTCTTGCGGAGTTTCGGGTGACCACAGGCCTATTTGGCGCTTCGTTTAATATTTGGGAGCAAAAGCATTAACGTTTTCTGTTCTCTTGAATTGAACTTTCAGGATTTGTCAAACTTCACAAATCTTTACTCTTGAAAATCCTAAAGCGTTGATTATTTTGGAATGGAGGGGGTACATTTGAATATACATTGTACATGAGTATATATTAAAAAATATGCAACTTACCTCAGTTCATGCATGGTTCCAGATATAATCTCCTTGGTTGCAAAAAAAAGTTAGATATGCGTATGAATATATATAGCATGTTCAAACTCACAACAAAGATTGATGCCCCCTTTTACATCTGATTTACAAATGCCATTATCTCGGGTTCAAGTAGATGAATGCACTTCCTATGAATTCGAATCTTCGAAACCCCCTTTATGTTGAATTCGACATGTATTCTATTTTGTAGCTAGCAATTTGGAATGTACCCATGCAAGTGACAAATGTATAAGGTGCTTCACACTAACAACATGGAGTGCACTAATTAATGTTTATATATGAATTGCAAAAGCATCCATTGCCTGTATTTCAAACCGCTCTCACTCTATGGATCGATAATATGAAATAAACACATGCACATGCTAGAATTCAATAGAGTATCGGTGTCTGATAGACCGATTTTCGTCCATACATAATTTGCAAAATTCGTGATCTCATCCAAAAATAATAATGCCATTTATGTTTTAATTTAATGCGTAGAACCGCCTTTTACACGTAGATGCACTATGCCTCGGCCCGTTCTCACAAACGCGTTATATATCTCTCTATCTAACGCATAAGTGCACACACTTTATATGCATCGGCATTTCTCTTTCACACATGCTCACAATCTCTCTCAGGGTGTCGGGGTGTCTCACGCACATGCTCTCTCGGTTTCTCTCTCTCTTTCTGACTACTATGTACCACTCTTTTCAATAATCTCAGTTGGAAAACACTATTTCTCTCACATGCATATATACACATGTACGGTCTCTACTAGCCCTCTATACGCACATATATGTGCCTACGCGTCTCTCGCACGCACATTATCTTTAGGCCTCTCTCACACACATTGCCCCCCCAGACGCACCTCTCTCTTAGTAGTTGGCAGATATGATTTCATCATATCATTCGGTAGGATATCCCTGACTGTTAGGCTGGATGGTAATACGAGGCAAAGTTTTACCCTAGTGCAGACCCTTGCAGTTGAAGAAAGAGCCTACTCCTGGTACTGTATATTAGTGATAGGGGTGTGTACAAAGTACACGTGAATACCAGGCATTGTGCGTGTGTGTATACTATCGACGAACTAGCCCCCAAGCTTCTATAACATACTGGGGCCTAGGGTTACAAATCATATACAGTAGGCTTATCACCAGTGGGGATAGAGTCCTCCGCGACTCTGGTAGCTTCATGTTGTACGCCGAGTCCTCCACATGGGTCTTCATATAATGCATCTCGGTCCAACCTATATGTGATGCAGGATGGAACCGACCATGAGTCTTCATGCTGACCCACCACAACTAGAAATGATATGCCCACCACACCACACACGCAATCGGCCACTAAGAAAATAAGCATATACAATAGTACAATGGTATCTAGCTCATGATACATCTCCATATTTTGTTGATGACACTGACGGACTTTGCATTTGATGTGTGCTCCGTATTTTGTTGACGACACTTATAGTCATTATATTTGAACCGAATGCACGATATGGTCACTGGACTTTAGAATAAGCTGATCACGGTCACCACATACATTTTGTCATGCTAACCAACATGTGGTTGGATGGTTAGGAGGACAGTAGTTTCTTGAGCCCACCAAGGTTAAAGTCCCGGTGCTCGCATTTATCTTGTGTTGATTTCAGTATTTTCCGGTGATGTGTGTTTTGTGGGAGGAGACATTCCACTCGACTACGAGGCACCTATGGTGACTTCATAAAATCTCAAGATCATATATGCTAGCCCACTCTCTTGAAGGTGCTCATAGGGGTAGGGTCTGCATGTGTGCGCTTATAGCGATGAGTGCTTGCGCGTATATATGAGCCCTTGCGTCTGTACCGTGTTAAAAAATACATGTCATGATTATATGGTCACTGGCTCACCCATACAACTCCATATTTTGTTGATGACACAATCAATTGACCACTCAAATGTTCCACCCGACGCAACTAGTGTTGCACCATCTGGGCGCGTAACCGTGGGGCCCAGCTGTCAGCCCGTATATGAAAGAAAGAAATGGTAGTTTGAGTCTGTACTGTGTTAATAAAATAGGAGTACATTTTAGGGTGATCATACGGTCACTGGCTCACCATACAGCTCCGTAATTTGTTGATAACATGATCAATTGACCAGTCAAATGGTCCACATTCTGCAGCGCACATTACCAAAGGGCCCACTCGTCAGCGCGTATAGGAAGGACAGAAATGGTAATAAATTAGTGGTCAGTGGGTATTCAAAGTTGTGATACCTCTAGTTGGCAATCGCCGGCGGTTGGGGGGCGTCAATTGGGCGATGGGGTGGGGATCGCTAGAGAAAAAGCTCGGCGCAGG